>NC_134699.1:14466781-14709281 GCF_050947455.1 Rhinoderma darwinii | reverse complement strand
AAACAGAGAGGTTAAAACCCCATTCACTTACAAAAGTTTCGGTACGGAGTCTGACACAAGTACACGACGTGTAAAATCCTCTTTATGTTGGCGAAAGGAGAGGGTTCCAAGCACAAAGCCGGTTATTGTTCATGTATGTTTGAAATAAAAGTAGCAGAGCTTATGTACCATTTACATTTTTTTTTTTGTGAACCATGATAACGCAGTTATGAAGCATTTAATATAATACAACACAGTCCTATGTAAAACCGCAGACGACATCATAATATAATGTCACGGGGTGCAAAATAAAAAAATCTGCTCTACTACATCTAAAGGAACGAATAGTTTCTGGACAAACACTTAATCTATCATGAATAGTACTATCGAGTGATCGGATTAGTGGTTTCTCAAAAGGAGATCTACCAGCATTTCCAATCCAAAATCTTCATGACAAGTCTTCCCACCTGTACTCTTGGACATCAGCTTTGTAATAAGGACATTATATGCAACGAAGGTGTAGTTTGGTGCCCTACCCCTGTATCTAAATACATTAGTCATGGCAAAAAGGCTCGTTCCCACCCCTCCACACCTGGGCCCATGCTCCATCAGACCACTTGTAGCAACAATGATTAAACCAAGTACTTTTATTACATGTGTACAGGGAACATATTTTTTTAAAATATTCTACTGTTATGCTGCTAAATTAATATATAGGGCATTTAAACTTGCCAACACCTGTTCCTAAAATTCCTCTAGTAGTAGCTGAAGGCAGACAGAATATTATAATTTAATAATATGTTTTTGCAGGAATCTGGAGCTCTGCATTATGAGAACATAATTCCAAATGCTATAAAGATATGTTAACAAATTACTCAGCAGAGAAATCAGCAGAGAAATATGGGCCTGTAGATTTAAAAAAAACAAAACGCTAACTGTTATTCATGGTTATACAGAGTGCAGGTGGTCACTGAAATGGATGTCAATATTTAGTTTCAAATTTAAGATAAAGAAAAAAAACGTCTGTGTGACATGTTTAAATATATTGATGCTTTGTTAAGTCTAATAAAGGGTTAAATAATACCAGTTAATAATGTCGGGTTCTCAGAAGAATAAACCTATAATTTAAACACAAACCACAATTTATTCTGTGTGGGCCAACAGGAAAAGCAGCAGTATGCAATTATTTCCACCCAATCCTCAAAGTAAAAGGCACATAGATGTCTTATCGGTAGATTCCAGAACTATTATTAAACCCCCAATATCTCACATCTGTTTTCACAACTCAGAAAGACAGGAAAAGAGCACATAGAGTGATAGACTGAAGGGCACAACACGCAAAGGAGGTGACGCAGCATGCAAAAATGAACACAATGCCAACTGATGAGGAGCTGCTGTATGAGCTGCGGACTGAACAAGACTTAACGTGTAACCAGTACACATGGTTTCCCTATGACTTGTTAGTACCCAAAACTCGCCATGTAAGAGTCTATTCACATGGTGCGGTTGTAATGACAGGGATAGGGAAACAGACAAGTGAGCCCTAATCTACCCGCCACTCAGTCCCTGCCTACTTGCAACGACCCGCCCTAGGCGACGGGGTACAACTGGGCGACGGTCCCTACACTCAATAAGTGCACGACAGACAACAGACAAGGAATCACAGAACAAAGGGAAATGGGGCAGTTGCCCACGGCAACACCGTGAGCAACAAGAGTAGTAAACGAGCCGAGTCAAACCAGGAGAGTACGAGGTGCCAAACGTAGAGCAGGAGAGTAGTGAACAAGCAGAGTCAAACCAGGAGTGTACGAGGTACCAAACGCAGAGCAGAAGAGAAGTCAGTAAGCCAGGGTAAATACGAAGCAGGGACAAGTAGTTCAAGAAGCTGCAGCAGGGCCAGGAAACCAACAGAGAAGAATCACAAGCAAGGAGGAACAGGAAAGGCAGGTATAAATAGACAGAGGGCGGGAGCGAGCTCCGTCTGGCCAGGCTGTGATAGGCTCTCCCACTCCTAAGCCTGCCATCCTGAGTGGTGGAAGATGGAGTCAGTCTCACAGACATAGAAGCAGGGGCAGACTGATTACCTATGGGCGTGGATACAGAAGCTGTGCCTGGCAGATCCTTAACAGTACCCCCCCTTTTATGAGGGGCCACCGGACCCTTCCTAGATGGACCTGGTTTATTGGGGAAACGAAGGTGGAACCTCCTGACCAATACCCCAGCGTGAACATCCCGGGCGGGTACCCAAGTCCTCTCCTCAGGCCCGTATCCTCTCCAATGGACCAGGTACTGGAGGGAGCCTTGGACCATCTTGCTGTCCACAATCTTGGCCACCTCGAATTCTACCCCCTCAGGGGTTAGAACGGGGACAGGAGGATTCCTCGAGGGAGCCAAGGACGGGGAGCAGCGTTTAAGGAGGGAGGCATGAAACACGTCGTGTACTCGAAAAGATGGGGGCAACTCCAGTCGGAAGGAGACAGGATTGAGGACTTCAATGACCTTGTACGGCCCTATAAACCGAGGAGCAAACTTCTTGGACGGGACTTTAAGGCGCAAGTTCTTAGACGATAGCCACACCAGATCCCCGACCATAAACAAGGGGTTAGCAGAACTTCTTCTATCTGCCTGAGTTTTTTTGTATGCTCTGGGACGCCTCTAGGTTCTTCTGAACCTGGGCCCAGACTGTGCACAGTTCCCGATGAACGACCTCTACCTCGGGATTGTTGGAACTACCAGGTGAAACGGAGGAGAACCCCAAAATTACAGAAAAAGGGGGAGACCCCTGACGAGTTACTGACCCGGTTATTAAGGGAAAATTCAGCGAGGGGAATGAATGAGACCCAATCATATTGACAGTCAGAGATAAAACACCTTAAATATTGTTCTAGAGACTGATTAGTCCTCTCGGTTTGGCCATTAGTTTCAAGATGGAAGGCAGAGGAGAAGGACAGATCAATCTCCAACTTTTTACAGAAGGCTCTCCAAAACAAAGAAACAAATTGTACCCCTCTGTCAGAAACAATATTGACAGGGAGCCCATGGAGACGCAGGATGTGTTTGACAAACAAGGTAGCTAACGTCTTAGCATTGGGTAGTTTTTTGAGGGGCACAATGTGGCACATCTTACTGAAGCGGTCTACTACAACCCACACCACCGACTTGCCTTGAGATGGAGGCAAATCGGTGATAAAATCCATGGAGATATGGGTCCAAGGTCTCTGGGGAATGGGCAAAGAATGTAGTAAGCCCGCTGGTCGGGACCTGAGAGTCTTGGACCTAGCACAAACCTCACAAGCGGCGACGTAGGCCTTAACGTCTTTAGGCAACCCAGGCCACCAATAGTTTCTGGCAATGAGGTGCTTGGTACCCAGGATGCCTGGATGACCAGATAGTGCGGATTCATGATTTTCCCTAAGTACCCTTAGCCGGAATTGCAGGGGAACAAACAGCTTGTTCTCAGGAAGGTTCCCGGGAGCTGAACCTTGATCAGCAGCAATTTCAGAGACTAAATCAGACTCAATAGAGGAAATGATTATACCTGAAGGCAAAATACAAGCAGGATCTTCCTCCGTAGGAGGGCTGGCCATGAAGCTAAGCGACAGTGCATGAGCCTTAATATTTTTAGACCCAGCCCTATAGGTAACCAAAAAATTGAATCTGGTAAAACATAACGCCCATCGAGCTTGTCTCGGGTTTAGCCTCCGGGCTGATTCTAGGAAAACCAGATTCTTGTGGTCGGTAAGGACCGTTACCTGGTGCCTAGCCCCCTCCAGGAAGTGGCGCCACTCTTCAAATGCCCATTTAATGGCTAAGAGTTCGCAGTTGCCAATATCATAGCTACTCTCAGTGGGCGAAAATTTCCTGGAGAAGTAGGCACAGGGACGGAGATGGGTGAGGGACCTGGTACCCTGGGACAAGACAGCCCCCACTCCCACCTCGGACACGTCAACCTCCACGATAAATGGCTCCATTTGGTTGGGCTGAACCAACACCGGGCCCGAGATAAAGCACTTCTTAAGGACCTCAAAAGCCTGGACAGCCTCAGGAGGCCAGTGGAGGAGATCAGCACCCTTGCGAGTGAGGTCCGTAAGAGGCTTAGCGATGACCGAGAAGTTAGCAATAAATCTCCTGTAATAATTAGCGAACCCTAAGAAACACTGTAACGCCTTCAGGGAGGCAGGTTGGACCCATTACGCCACAGCCTGGACCTTGGCGGGGTCCATGCGGAATTCATGAGGAGTGAGGATTTGACCCAAAAATTGTATCTCCTGCACCCCAAACACACATTTTTCGGTCTTCGCAAACAGTTTGTTTTCCCGAAGGACCTGGAGCACCTTCCTGACATGCTCAATGTGGGAGGACCAGTCCTTGGAAAACACAAGTATGTTATCAAGGTACACTACAAGAAATACCCCCAGGTAATCTCTTAAAATCTCATTTATGAAATTCTGGAAGACCACGGGAGCATTACACAACCCAAAGGGCATGACGAGGTATTCTAAATGACCTTCGGGCGTGTTAAACGCAGTCTTCCACTCATCCCCCTCTTTGATGCGGATAAGGTTATACGCCCCCCGTAGATCAAACTTAGAGAACCATTGGGCCCCCTGAACCTGATTAAAGAGATCAGGAATCAAAGGAAGGGGATACTGGTTCCTTACAGTGACCTTATTCAAGTTACGGTAGTCAATGCATGGCCTAAGACCACCATCCTTCTTCCCTACGAAGAAGCAGCCAGCACCTACCGGAGAAGTAGAGGGGCGAATGTTACCCTTGGCCAGGCATTCCTGGATATACTCTCTCATGGCTTCACGTTCGGGACAAGAGAGATTAAATATCCTACCCTTAGGGAGCTTAGCTCCTGGTACCAAATCGATAGCGCATTCGCATTCTCTATGAGGAGGTAACACTTCGGAGGCCTCCTTAGAGAAAACATCAGCGAAGTCCTGAACAAACTCAGGTAGCGTGTTCACCTCCTCAGGGGGAGAAATAGAATTAACAGAAAAACATGACGTCAAGCATTCATTACCCCATTTGGTAAGATCCCCAGTATTCCAGTCAAACGTGGGATTATGCAACTGCAACCAGGGAAGGCCTAAAACCAAATCGGACGATAATCCCTGCATCAACAGTACAGAGCACTGCTCCAAATGCATGGAGTCAACAAGGAGTTCAAAAACAGGGGTATGCTGTGTAAAATAACCATTAGCAAGAGGAGTGGAGTCGATACCCACTACCGGGACAGGTTTAGGCAAATCAATCAAAGGCATAGCTAGAGACATAGCAAATTCCACAGACATGATATTAGCAGACGACCCTGAATCCACGAAGGCACTGCCGGTAGCAGACCTACCACCAAAAGAGACCTGAAAGGGAAGCAAGATTTTATTACGTTTCATATTTACGGGAAATACCTGTGCGCCCAAGTGACCTCCCCGATGATCACTTAGGCGCGGAAGTTTTCCGGCTGCTTATTCTTATGCCTAGGACAGGTGTTCACTTGATGCTTGTCATCCCCACAATAGAAGCAGAGACCATTCTTCCTGCGGAACTCTCTACGTTGTTGGGGGGACACGGAGGCCCCGAGTTGCATAGGTACCTCCGAGTCTTCCGTGGAAGAACGAAGCAACGGAACTTCGGGAGGCATCATGGGGGAGTCAGAGGAGAAAACACATAAACGTTCACGTTGTCGTTCCCTGAGACGTCGGTCAAGTCGTACCGCTAAAGCCATAACCTGGTCTAGGGAGTCAGAAGAGGGATAGCTAACTAGCAGGTCTTTCAGGGCGTTCGACAGACCCAACCTAAACTGGCACCTTAAGGCAGGGTCATTCCACCGAGAAGCTACGCACCACTTCCTAAAGTCAGAGCAATACTCCTCAACAGGTCTCTTACCCTGACGTAAGGTCACCAGCTGACTCTCGGCAAAGGCAGTCCTGTCAGTCTCGTCATAAATGAGTCCGAGAGCAGAAAAGAAAAGATCAACGGAGGAAAGTTCAGGGGCGTCAGGAACCAAGGAGAAGGCCCATTCTTGGGGCCCTTCCTGGAGCCGGGACATAATTATACCCACCCGCTGGCTCTCAGAACCTGAGGAGTGGGGTTTTAAACGAAAATAGAGCCTAAAACTCTCCCGAAAGGAGAGAAAAGTCTTCCGGTCCCCTGAGAACCGGTTAGGCAACTTGAGGTGGGGTTCAAGAGGTGAGGTGAGGGGTACTACCATGGTAGCATCAGGCTGGTTGACCCTCTGAGCCAGGGCCTGGACCTGTAGGGAGAGACCCTGCATTTGCTGAACCAGGGTCTCAAGGGGGTCCATAGTGGTGTGAGGGACCAGGGTAGAGTAGGTATATGGGCTTGAGATTATGTAATGACAGGGATAGGGAAACAGACAAGTGAGCCCTAATCTACCCGCCACTCAGTCCCTGCCTACTTGCAACGACCCGCCCTAGGCGACGGGGTACAACTGGGCGACGGTCCCTACACTCAATAAGTGCACGACAGACAACAGACAAGGAAACACAGAACAAAGGGAAACGGGGCAGTTGCCCACGGCAACACTGTGAGCAACAAGAGTAGTAAACGAGCCGAGTCAAACCAGGAGAGTACGAGGTGCCAAACGTAGAGCAGGAGAGTAGTGAACAAGCCGAGTCAAACCAGGAGTGTACGAGGTACCAAACGCAGAGCAGAAGAGTAGTCAGTAAGCCAGGGTAAATACGAAGCAGGGACAAGTAGTTCAAGAAGCTGCAGCAGGGCCAGGAAACCAACAGAGAAGAATCACAAGCAAGGAGGAACAGGAAAGGCAGGTATAAATAGACAAAGGGCGGGAGCTAGCTCCGTCTGGCCAGGCTGTGATAGGCTCTCCCACTCCTAAGCCTGCCATCCTGAGTGGTGGAAGATGGAGTCAGTCTCACAGACATAGAAGCAGGTGCAGACTGATTACCTATGGGCGTGGATACAGAAGCTGTGCCTGGCAGATCCTTAACAGCGGTATTTTTTTTATTTTTATTTTTTTACATGATTTTCACAAAATCTTTATTATTTTTTAAAGCAATTTGACCACACTGTGTGAATAAACCCTTAAGGATATTTCTAATGTAGTTACAAATGTTCAATGTCTGCACACACGCACCTCTATACTTGACTGGGGAGCTTTAAGGAAGGGAGGAGGGAGCATGCAAGGCCTGCTGACCTATTGGTCACGGGTCACATGCTAGGGGCTGTCCCTCTGCCCCTTTAAAGTGTGGTCTGGAGGCGCTCTCTTCCACTTTGGCAGCCATAGAAATAGTGGTTATGATAATATAATCTTAATAATAATTAAAATAAATTCTAATTAAATTATTAAAAAAGACTTTGTATAGTTTTTGCATTACTTTCTATATTCCTATAATAGTTTGTTACGCTAGGTGTCACAGCTGGCGTATAGAAGGATCTTGTTCCCTTTTGAAAGTCGGTAAGAGGATCATACTTGTCACCTGTAGGACCAACAAGGACATGTCGGCCACGGCAGCGATGCTACAAGCATTCGTAGCGACATGTTATGTACAAGTGTTTTGGGCAAGGTTCTACATATGTTCAATAAAGTTGTGGCTGACCACAACTTCACCCACATGTTAAGGGTGCATCTTTTTTTATTTAATTAAATTAAGTTGTATGGGTATGCAACTAGTCTTGTCTGGCCTTCTTGCTAGGCACAACAACAAGGAATTTTTAAACTGCATGTAATTCCCGGTACACATTTATGCGTGTATACATAAAAGCTGTATCGTTCTCGCTCAGCCGATTCCGTCAGATCAGGCTTGGCTGAGAGCGGGTCCTGTGTCTCTGACACTCAGGATCCACCTAATATCGATCACATCTAAGTTAGTCAACAAAGACTAACTCTTAGCCAAGCCATCAGTTCAGATTGTACTGTCTGTTGTATTGTACTGTCTGTGTTTGCGGTCGAGAGAGGAGAGGGGGGCTTTAAATTACAGACCCCCTCTCCTCTCTCCACCGCAAACACAAACTGCATGACACAATACATTACAAACTGTGGGTCGCACTCCCCCTGGAGGGTCGCGTGAAGACCTCCAGGGGGGTCGCGAACCACTCACGAGGTCCTGCTTCCAACTGTATTTGCGTCCTTAGGACGCAGATCCAGTTGAATTTAATCCTGGACCAAGGAGCTGACGGCTCCTTCCTCCAGCATTCACTGTGCCATGAGCTATTAGCGTCTCGGCGAAGACAGGCGCGATTTAGTGACATCATCGCGCCTGTCTGTGCCGAGTCACTCAAGTCAGGGTAAAGAAGGAGCAGGATCCGGACCTTGCACCAATCCAGAACTGCGGCTGCCTCCGGACAATGTTGCCAGAAGCAGACGGCTCCGGTCAAAGAGTAGCGGCCGAGCTGTAGTATTGCAGCTCTGCTCCTAATCAAGTGAATATTGCATGCTACGTTGTTTCCGTAACGGCTATTCTCTACTATGGGAGTTACGGAAACAGTGTAGCTGAGCGAGTTACGCGGTTTCCGTAACTCCCGAACATATAATCATTAAGTGGCCGGGAGTCAGCGTGAGCACAAAAAGCTAGAACGAAGTTTAACGGACCCCGTTATAGAGATAGGTGCTGGTCCCAGAGGTGGGACCCGTATCTATCTGACATTTATGACATATCCTGTGGCTATGTCATAAATGTCCCTCATGGGAAAACCCATTTAAAGTCTCCATACACAATAAAGGTAAATCGCCCGAATCCACCTACTTCGACCTCACCTAATGTATATGGGGTTCTCCAAACTCTCCCTCAGGCAGATGTTGGTGGAAAGGAGGATCGGTCAATATGCCCGATCCTTTTTTTAAGCACAAGATAATCTATACACTAGACTTATTACCTTCTCTCCATTGAAATAAACATGCACGCTCGGCTGCTATGTCAAGTGTATGGACACCTTTACAAGCGAGTTTTATATACTTTTCTATAGCCATCCAGGTAATCCAGAAATAGGTGATAACTCAGTGCCTATCAGGTCCTTTTTCTGCGGGATTATAGGGGTATCCACAGGACAGGTCATCAGTATCAGATCTGTGGGGTTAGACACTCGGACCCCTTAACTGACCAGCTATTCCGGCTGACTCTTGGGGACCCAGAAGCTATGCAGTGGATGAGTGCCAGAAGCAGAAGGTTCTGACAACAGTATACCGGATGTGCTGCAGTACCGCAGCTCTGCTCCTATTGTGAAGAGGAGCACAGCTGCAGTAACCCAGCAAGGGTGCTACACAGTGGTAAGAGCCTTCTTGCTTCTGGCATCGACCACTGCATATCTTCTGGCACCAGGAATAGCTGATCGGCGCAGGGTCTGGGTGTCGGACCCCCACAGATCATATACTGATGACCTATCCTGTGGATAAGTAATCAGTATAAAAAACAACCCTGAACCTGGACAAACCTATTAAAGGAATTTTACCGTACTTCTATTTTTAATGAATGCATAAAAGCACCATCAGTTTTGTTAACACTTTCATGACCAATGTTCATTGATGCCCGTACCCAGGTCAAATTTTCAGATTCTGATATGCACTAATTAAACGATAATATCTTTGCAACCGCTTCAAATATCACAACTATCTTTCCTTTTTTTTTTTTTACAAGAATTATGAGGCTTTCATTTTCTAGATTAGTTTAATTAATTCCAGGTTTTACATTTTTATTGTGAGCAGAGAAATCACAAAAAATTTGAAACACCACTTTATTGTAATATATATATATATATATATATATATATATATATATATATATATATATATATATATACATACATATACACATACTTGTACAGCTCTGTAACAATTATTCTTCTCTCTCCGTCAGCCTATAGGCTATATTCCCACGGCGACAAAAAAAGGGCAGTTAACAACGGATCAACTGTCAGTTTTTCATGGCTGTTTTGCATCAATGTGTCTTAAAATTTGAATCCCGTTCCCAGACATTTTTAACCAACATTTGCCACCCGTTTTCATGGATGTTAAAAAAATTGATGAATTTGATTTATTTGTTAGGTTTTTTTTTTGTCCCAGCCACCTGAAAACACCACAGTGTCCATTTACATAGTAACGCAATACCACAGTAGATCGTGCCCACTGTAAATAGTGCCATTTCTCCTAACCCACTGAAAACACCACAGTACCCATGTAGATAGTGCCAAACCCCCTTATATAGCCCCCATCTGTAGCTAGCGCCTCACCCCCTGCAGATAGCGCCTCACCTCCTCTATATAGTGACACTGCCCCTGTAGATAGCACCTCCCCATAAATGGCAGCCCCCTTCATGTAGATAGCACCACTGTAGCTCCCTGTAGGAGCGGAATCCCTCTGGCTAGGGATTCCGCTCCTAGAGGGAGCCCCTGATTTCTCTGTGGACAGTGATGTCAGGGGCTAACTCTAAAAGCGGAATCCCCTGCCGGAGCTTCTGTGCTGTCCATATACAGTAGCGGAATCCCTGGCCAGAGTGTTAGCTGGGGATTCCGCTCCTAGAGAGAACCTCTGACATCACAAATGGACCGTGACGTCAGGGGCTCGCTCTATAAGTGGAATCCATGGCCAGAGCGATCGGGGATTCCGCTCAGAGGCAGTTTAGGTGGCGGGAGCTACAGTGAGGGGGGGTGTGATGCTATCTATAAAGGGAAGTTTCTATCTACAGGGGGAGTTGAGCTATCTTCAGGGGGTGGCGTTATCTACAGCGGGGATGGAGAGACGTCGGGGGAAACCTCCAGGAGTGCTGGCCGGGGAATCCGCTCCTAGAGGAAGCTTAGGTGGTGCTATCTACAGGGGATGTTCTGTGTCGCTATCTACTGTGGAGGGTGTATTCCGGGGCTTCCAAAGTCCCGGCAGACACAAAAGTACAGCGCAGCTCACACGGAAGCAGCAATGCACTCATTAAACCCCGTTCCAGGCTGCTAACGTTTATATACGTGACAACTGCACGGTTCATCGGCAGTTGGATTGTATATAGCCGTATGGCAGTCGTGAATGGGTTAATTAACAAATAAGCCTGTCAATGGACCAGAAAGGCTAAGCTCTAAACAGTACACTAAACCGTAAAATTAAATGTATGCAGATCATCTTTTTCTAGCTTCCGAAAATAGAAGAATGTATAAAACTACCATAATTTTTTACCATCCACTTTGTCCCAACACTTCCCCCGGTCTTCGTTTTAGGTTAGAATAACAAACTAAATATTTAAACGACATAGATGAGCACAGACAGAGGCAGGCTTTAATGGCCACCATTACTTCACATGCTTGCTGTATTTTATAATGAATAACCCAATTTTTCTTTCTCCAAGCTGTGGAACAGATAATATGAAATTCTTAATAGCTATAAAAACGTTAGTTGCAAGTTATAAATAATTGCTAATTAAACATTTGTCCGCAATAAAGTCTGAGATATCATGTCGCAGCTCAAGGCGTACAAATAAGGCAAGCTGTATTAAAAAATAAATAAAACACAGTGAAACAACCAAAGAGATCCAATGGACAATGACAAGCAAATAGAAACAGAATGTTGCAGACTAAGGGGGAGTTCACGCTGAGATTTTTGATCTCATCACGTCGGATACCACGTCGGAAAACGCGCCAAAAAACGGCCGAAAATGCCTGTGCCTTTGTCTCGCGGGAAAAAGGCACATGCCCTATCTTCGGGCGTTTACGCCTGTGACCTCCTATTGACATCAATGGGAGGCAGAGAAAGCGTACTTCGCAGCGTTTTTTGTACGCGGGACTCAATGGCCGCGGGTGGAAAACTCAGCGAAAATCGGAGTGCAGGCAGAGCAAAATCTGCCTCAAAATTCCAAAACTGAATTTTGAGGCAGATTTCCTGCCTGCAAAAAACACTGTGTGAACCCAGCCTTACGGAGCCAGACAAACCATTTCACTTTTTGTTTTTCTCTTTTAGTAGTCTGGTAGTAAATTCCAACCATTATATAAACCTCTTTAAACAAACAAAACAAATAAATATATCTGTATTCAAAACTGGGAGTACCTGCTCTCAAGTGTGGGTCAAAATTTGAAGTGTAGCCCGCATAATATCACAAATGCCTGTTGGGAGATCCATTACATGCTACTGAACAATGCCGCATTGTAGATGCCACTTTTCGCAGCCACTTTAATGTGCTCAATATTTTGACAAATCAGATGCCCTTGGTACAACTGAAAGGTCAGCCCCACACGTTGTCAGGTCTCGACACATATAGCATTGGTATTGAATGTAATTCTTGCTAATACAACGGTTTATGAAAACTGGTCTAACCTCATAAATGACTAACTGCGTTTTTAAAGGTTTGAAAGAAGCACTTAATTAACTTATCACTATAACTGGTAAGACTCTAGGAGTTCTGCATTCAGATCATTTAAGGATAGTAGATGCAATTCCTTTACAATAAAGGTTTCAGTCCACAAGCACACGATGGAGCCTGTATGGTGGCACACAGAGACCCAAAAATTCCAAGGCCCATAGACTTCTATGTATACCATGTGATGGATCCATATAACTCAGAATTTATGTTCATGCGGCCTGAAAGGGTAAGTATACTTTTAAAAAACGTTTGACATATCATACTGACATGTCAGAGGTTTTGATTATTGGGGGTCTGAGAAAGGAGATCCCCACCGATCGCTAAGATGAAGGGGCAGAAGGGCTCAGGTAAGCGCTGTGCCACTTCATTTCTGATTGTCTTTCCTCTGAGCGGTGTATGGTCTCAATAGCGAGTCAGTACACTGCTCGTTTGGCTTTCCGAGGAAAGCTAAATCAGAAACAAAGCAGAACAGAAGTCACCCGAGCGCTTCTGCCACTTCATTTTAGTGATTGGTAAAGGTCTCGGACCCTCACCGATCAAAACTTCTGAAATTTCACTGACATGTCGAAAGTTTTTTTAAAAGTTTAGTTATCCTTTAATGTGCTTTAAATTGGCAGAGATGCAGTGAAGATGATCCTTCTGTTCAGGTGCCATCGAGCTTTTTGGGATGAAGAATTTCAATGCTTGAAAAAATATTGCAGGCGGAGCATCTGCACAAAACACTTTATCAATGCATATCTTTTACAGACAGCCAAAGTGCTTGACTGACCAACCCAATCCCACGCTGACTGAATAAACATAGAAGGCTTGCTTAGACAAACCATGAGTAATCTTAGTATACATGCAGTGTATCATACACTAAATGGTGTCATTAAGAAGCCGATGACGATTGTGCAATTCCCCAATTTAGCTCATTACAGTGAACAAATTAGCATATTCCACCTTCGCTCCTCCAGAGGAAATCATCTTTATTTACGTCATTATAACCACAGAGTGAAAGCTGCAATCGACTAAACGGAATAGTTCTAGAGAGAGTTACAATTTCATTTGTGATCAGCAGAACTGGAATCTACACACACTGATAACTAAATATAAATTGGCCATTGTACGCCATGGAAATGCTTGCTAGCTAGGTGCACGGTTCATTAGTGTCTGCTGGATGACAGAATTAAAGTCATTGTAAGTTTGCTCCCAAATGGAATCCACAGAATTTTTTTTAATTATTATTCTATCACGGGTGGTGAGGTTCTTACATACTGTCACTACCAGAATAAAAAAAAACATATAAAAGGTCTGTAGTGTGCATATTTTCCATTGTGATTTTTCTCGTGTTCGTTATAGTCAGGGGCTCACAGGCATAAAAATTGTTCTAACAAGAAGCGTCTGCATCACAACCAATGTACATAGAAACCAATCAGATCATTACTGTGGTTTTCAAACCTGCTGTGGAAATGCATAGGAGTCCGAATCTAAATTACCAGTTACAATTCCTAAGCATGTCCACCCCATAACAACTATGAAAGCTTCTCAGGATTTAGACATTGAAGTGAATGGGGATCTGAATCCACGTATTGCCTCTATGAGAAGGCAGTATACCAATTCCAATCCACAATTGGTAACATTATACATGATTGAAATGGACATGTATTTCTCGGGCGCCATGCATCTACGCGTTATGTAAGTCAAGAGAAGGAAATACACTTATGATAAATGTGGACATTTGCGCTTGGGTTTTTTAGTGACATCAGATGTCATCTAATTTGGTTTCACTATACACTGCAGAACTAGTTGCTTCATTCCGGTGGAAAATGTTAGTTATACGATCTATATAAGCGAAAAGTTAAAAAAAGACTGGCCTCAGCTTTTTTCATAGTTTTGCCAATTTTTCTATAAAAGGAGTACAAAATAAAACAATCTAGGTTCCAAATTGCTATCGATCATAGTCACCAGTGCCAGTCTAAAATAAAATAAAAAATAAAAAAATAAAATAAAAATGTAAACAAGAAACCGTTAATAATTAATTTAATTTGGTGCAATGAATCTCCACAACCAGGACGTGGCCTTCAGAATTTTTTCTTACAAATACACCAAATATTTTTAGACGCATATTGTGGTTTTAAGACCCTAGATTTTACATTGATTTGAAGCGGCCTTCTTTGTGTTACACCACATGCTACCATGCATGTATGAAATTTGAAATCATATGGAAATACAAAAATAAGTAGCACGTACAAGTTAAAGAAAACCTGTCACTAGATCATATAAGTTGAACTGTTTAACTGACCTGAAAAGCGCAGTCTCCCTCATTCCAGCTCTGTTTTTTTTTCTTCCCTAGACCCCTCCAATCCAGAGATACGGCCCACGGTTTTGTTGGCTCCCTATATACTAATTTGATGTAGTTAGTGATTGAGGTGGAGCTAGCTTCACTGCCTCTGATGCTGACCAACCAGCGCGAGGCAGCTAGAGGGTAGTTAACGCCCCCTTGGCTAACTACAGCAAAACTATAGCATAAACAAACTATAGCCAAAACAACAGAGAATCATATCTCTACAACAGGGGGTCAGGAGAAAAAACAAAACAATATCACTGGAATCAGGGAGACAGCACTATTCGTGTCAGGTAACAAGTTCAACTTACATGTCCTAGTGACTGGTCTTCTTTTAAAGTGAAATCTTGCAGGCAGCCTAAGGGTATGTTCACACGCTAGCTGGCTTTTACGGCTGAAATGACAGCCTGTTTTCAGAAGAAAACAGCTGCGTCGTTTCAGCCGTAAATGCTCCTCCTCGTAATATACGAGGAGTCTGTGACGCTCGTATATCTTGAGCTGCTCTTCATTGAGTTCAATGAAGAACGGCTCAAATTACGTTGCAAAGAAGTGCCCTGCACTTCTTTGCCGAGGCAGTCAATTTACGCGTCGTTGTTTGACAGCTGTCAAACGACGACGCGTAAATTACAGGTCGTCTGCACAATACGTCGGCAAACCCATTCAAATGAATGGGCAGATGTTTGCCGACGTATTGTAGCCCTATTTTCAGACGTAAAACGAGGCATAATACGCCTCGTTTACGTCTGAAAATAGGTCGTGTGAACCCAGCCTCACACTGATATATTTGCATTAGTATTTATTGTGCTGTAGGGTTAAAGTGCTAAAGGGGGGAAGGAGTTCATCATTTTTCTTTCTATAACTAATCTAAACAGTCAACTGTACAGGATGCTCTGCTATCTAAGAAAATAATGGCTCGTACATAAAATTTTTGGCAAGGTTTAATTACCCCTACTGAATATTTATATTATTTTCTGTGCTCTTACACAACATTCATTTTTGCATATGTTCATTAATTCTTCATAGAGATGTTAAAATGATGGGGTGTGTAAAGAAATGCTTAATAAATAATCATCAAAGGGAAAGTGGTCTATTCCAGTTTCATAAGAAAAAAAAATAGTACAAAAAAATTACCACAACTATTTCACCACATACATTGGTTCTTGACAAGCTAAACAAATAACAGTGCGAGAGAGCCATCAAGAATAGTAAATACATTTGGAAACAAACTCTCTTAAAGGGGTATTCCAATCTCTGACATTTCTACCATTCCACAGGATATGCCATAAATGTCCAATAGATGTATGTCCCATTTTTAGGACACACAAATATCTCTAGAACCCCTGACACCGGGCTCTGGCCACTGTCTGACAAGGTGGCCAGTTTATCAGGAAATATACCTTTTGCTATGCTGTTTGAAAAACTCTCATAGAACTAAATGGGAGTTCCGGAAAAAGTGTAGCTCACTGTGCTACACGTTTCCGTAACTTCCATTTACTTCTATGGGAGTTTCACAAACAGCATAGCAAAAGGTCTATTTCTGGAAAAACTGGCTGTGGCTGGAGCCCAGCGGCAGCAGTTATAAATGGGATCAGGGGGGGCCCATTCTAGAAATAGGTGCAGGTCCCAAAAGGGGGAACCGCATGTATTGGACATTTATGGCATATCCTATGGATAGAACATAAAAGTCCAAAATGGAAAAACCCCTTTAAGTACAAACAACTTTTTCTAACAATTGAAATCGATCACCGATCTACAGGGTAGGTGATAAATGTCTGATTATCATGCTCGACAGCTGCTCCATTCAAACGCTTCCGTGTGATCATTTAGTGTGGAGGAACGGTGGGCTCAGGACCGTCATTCTAGTAATCAGTGAGAGACCTAGTGATCAGAAATTTATCACCTAGGGATAGGTGATAAATGTCAATGGTGGGAAAGCCGCTTTAAGTAAAGAGGGTTTGGATTTTTTATGGTTCCTCACATTCCATCAACCATAACTTTTTTTTTATTTTAAAAGACGAGGTAGCTAATTCAGGTCTTGTTTTTTTTTGTGGGTTCAGTTATACATTTTAAAGTATAATTTATGGCCAAATATAAATTATTGTTTTAATAGATAATTATTTTTTTTATAACACAGACTAAATAAAAATCACAGCCCCCCTCAAGGCCAGTTTTATAGAAACTGTTAACCTGGGCAGCAAGAGAAAAAGTAGGACACCCACCACCACTGGGTTTATATCCAAATAATGCCATACAATGACTAATAACTCCATACAATGGCCATACAACACTACCATTAATTCAATGCAGAAATAAAACCACCATTTAGTGTCCACATTGTACCACCATACAATGCTTAATTTGAAAATTGTTAAATGGTAACTCTTTCAAAAAACTTTTGACATGTCATAGCGACATTTTAGAAGTTTTGATCGGTGGGGGTCCAAGCACTGAGACGCCCACCGAATAAAACGAAGCGGCAGAAACGCTCGGGTGAGCGCTGAGCTGCTTAGTTTCTGATCAGCTTTTCTCGGAAAGCCGAGCAATTATCGTTTAGGCTCAATAGAAAGTCTATGAGCCCGTACACCAATTTCTCAGCTTTCCGAGAAAAGCAGATCAGAAATGAAGTGGCTCAGTGCTCACCCGAGCGCTTCTGTCGCTTCGTTTTAGCATTTGGTGGGGGTCTCAGTGGTCAGACCCTCACCGATCAAAACCTCTGACATGTCACTATTAGGGTTGTACGATGCATCGAAATTTCAATGCAGTGCACCCTCAAATAGTTCAATACCGTTAATTCATATATTTTGATACTAAGATGTGCGGCCTCATAGCTTAGTATTGTAACACATGAATGTAGTCAAAGCAGGGCTGTGGCTGTGTAATACAGCCATTGCCCCGCTCCTGACAAGCATGCGTGCGGTCAGCATGAGGTGATGTGGCCTGCACTGCGCTAATGTGCACGGGCAACTGAAATTATAGTGAACTATTACACAGCCGCAGCCCCGCTCTAATGGCGGAGCTCAATGGTAACCGAAGTATTCAAGGGTAAAATGTGAAGGAGGGGTGACCCTTGGATCTCGTCACAGGGAAGGATTGAGGGTCATACCATGGATCGAGGGACATACCATATATGGGCAGACAGCCTAGGGTCCATTGAAGGACACCAGGACTGCCTGACTATATTTCCTATTGTTAGGGCATACTTAGGTATGTCCTAACAACTGCCTACGTACTATCAGTGCACAGGCTAATGTACTGGCCTATATGCCAGTACATTAAAGTTTAAAAAGAAAAAAGTAAAAAAAAATAGTCATGTTAAATAAAAAAATACATTTAAAAAAAAACATTTTTATTTTTTTTACAACAAACATTAAAATAAAAAAAGTCTCATTACATAAAAGGATACACACATTCAGCATCCTCGCGACCGTAATAACCGGCGCTACAAATATATAGTATCATATATGACGTGTACGCTGTAAAAAATAAAATAAAAGCGGCTTTCTGAATTTTAGACCTTCATGTGCCTCACATTAATAGTAATTAACCCCATCATGTACCTCACACAATAATCCAATGTTGTCCATTATGAGAGAAACATAATGGGGTTAATTACTATTTTTGTGAGGCACATGGAGGTTCAAAATTCATCACACCATGTGCCTCACATCAGAAAACGGAAGAACTGTTTTTTTTTATTATTATTGTTGGAAAAGTAACGTTTTGTCTAATCCTCTCCCCACAGTCTATTTCTCTCCCCACCAATATAGTCTGACCCCTCTCTAACCGGACTACCCCTTTATTTTCTTCCTTGCCCTCCCTCCTCAGCCCTCCCAGATAGAATTCTCTCCCCCAGCACAGCGGACCCCCTTCCATTTAGGTGTAAATCATCTGCAGAATACAGTTTGTACCCCAAATGAAAAGTCAGCCCAGTGCTCTAGGAACCCAAAGCCTTCTCCTCTACACCAAGACTTAAGCCATGCATTTAACTTCCTGTGATGCACATGGCACAGGCAGTATTGCAGAGAATACTACCTTGGAGGTCCTTCCCTTCAGCTTGTAGTCTAGTTCTTTAAAATTAATATTAAAACTCCTCCACCAACCATTTATTCTGTCGTTGGTTCCCACATGGACCACAACAGCTGGATCATCCCCAGCCCCTCCCAGTAATTTATCCACCCGTTCCACCACATGCCGAACCCTGGCACCAGAGAGACCACAAACCATTCAGTTGAGGCGGTCTTGGCGACAAAGTATTCTATCCGTCTTCCTGTTTATAGAATTCCCCACAAGTACCAATTGTCTTGCCTTACCATCCCGCCGACTACTAGCTGGGCTGCTCTCCCAGCTGTTAGGGAGATCAGTATCCACTAGGGCTGCCATTTCTGAGACTGACCCCCTCGAATCATCACCCAACTTGGCAATTTTGCTTGGAATATCAGAAACAGGATTGGCCTTCCTTTTCTTGGACCCCTTTCTACTGCTCCTAACTACATTAACCCAGCTACTTGCTTGATCCTGCTGACCCATGTCTTCACCCTCCAGTTCTACCCCACTAACTGCTTGCTCAGGGAGCAGCATGCTCTGCTCAAGATTGTCATTGTTGATATTATTATTCTGTTTCTTATTGTTTGTAAGAGTTCATACTAAAAATTTTTACAGGATACCGGTGTAGGAAAGTGTACCAAACTACGCTTTCCTACACAGTTAGAAAAAATATATATACCGGCGCAGCAGACTTCAAAAGGACACTCTCTGGGAATGCGTCGGGAAAATGAGGCCTGATAGATACGCTCAGCGTATGTGCTCGGAAAGTGTTTCACAGAACATAGATGAGAAAGATGACGCAAGCAGGACCTAAGCAATTGCATTCACGTGCCATGTTTATTCCATTTCTTTCGGCTTAATATTGTCCAACTTTTATTACATTCATGGGTTTATCTTTCCGTTTCCTGCAGAGCTGCTTATTTTTACAGGCACATCTAAAGTAAAATCTGAAGCATAATATCAATAAATGGCTTGTACAGAGTTTTCGTGTGCAAAATATCAGTTTGCTGCAGTGGCAATATCTAAAATGGCTTCAGGGTTTTACGTTAGTAAATTTGCTTGTGAATTCTGCTGAAACAAACCTTAGACCTTGTTCACGCAATTAACTTTTGGTGCACTCTTGAGGAGTGAATCTTAACAATATAAGTACAATATCTGTTCCCTCTACATCAAACGTATCTGTCAAAAGGTATACAGTCCCGGACGAAGGCAATAGCCGAAACGCGCGTCGGGTACTGACATCATCTCCACGCCTCCACTATGTCTACCGGTATGTCTCACATTCCTTCCTTGCTAGATAGCTGCAATTGAGTTGTTTTGAGTCTATCCAGTCTTTTCTCTGCCGTTTTGTGAGCCCATGCATATTACACATTTTTTGATATTCCAGTGTTTATCTTGTATCATCCACCTTATGGGTTGCTACTCTTGCTAACCCTCTACGTTCACCCAGATAACTACCACGCCTATACGCCTATTTGTATATGTTTTCATACACCTTTACATAGGTGTGTTGGTATGCATGTATCTGCTGGATTTCATTGGATACCTCTATGTCATGACCTACTTTGGCTCCATTAGATACAGCCTTGCATGAGAACACACACAATTCTCTTTTGCTGCGTCAAAACATATATATTGTTCATACTTATGTAATTTTCATATCCGGTTCCTGACCGATTTGATGTCTCTTTTTATTGAGTGACTCATTCCCTGTTCCAGTTTTAATTGTTCAATTGTCTTATGTTTTTATTTCAATAAAAATTTTGTATATTTCTCTATAAACTTCATGTGCTTTAGTTGATCATATTTTTTGGATTCATCTTATATCCATTTCTTGTAGAACCGTCTGCCATTTACTTTCATTATTAAAAAAAATATATGTAGTTTACTTATGCTTCGGAAAAGCATAGCGGCCTACTCCTTTTAGTACCCTCAGGAAAAACAAAAAAACAAAAGCAAACCTTTTTGTCACATGTACAATAAAAGCGTATTGGACATGTCACAGTATATGTCTGTATACATTTTGGAAATGTTAGATATAGGCCAAAAATTGTTTAGAAAAGTCATTTCTTTACACTTTTTATTTCTTCAGCATCCACTCCTGGCTTTAGCTAAATTAAAAACAAAAAATAAAAACAAAAAGAAAACCAAACATATCAAAACTGAAGAACTGTGCAAATACTCCGAACAAAACGGATACACGGTTATGCCTAGTGCAGGGCCTGAGAGGGTGGGGTATGACAAAGGGATTTTCTCTTTGGTGTTCTCTGAATCCCTGTGTCATGCCCCGCCCACTCAGATCGTGCACTAGGCATAAGACAGTATCCGTTTTGCCCTGAGTACTTCTCTAAAGACTATGTACACCTTTGACATGTTTGTTGTTTTTTTTGTTTATAAAAGTTTATCAGTGTGATTGGTGCAACTTCCTAAATACATTTGATTAAAAATTATTTTTACTTTTTGAGCTATACCTGCTTTGAATTCTGTATACAGAGCAGCTGTATCTTGCACTGAATCCTGTATCCGTCAGGTTCGCGGCACTGACGGGTTCAGTGTCAGCATGGCTCTTGCCGGTCTGACACACAGGATAGAGCTGCTATCGATCACATTTATGTTCATGACTTACATGTCATCGATTACAGGTGGATCCTTTGTGACCCGCTGTTACTGAACCCGTCAGTCCTGCGGAACTGACGGATTCAGGTCTTCGCGGAAGATACAGCTGCTCTGCATACAGAATACAAAGCAGCTGTATCTAAAAAAGAAAATAATTTTTCATTAAAGGTATTTATGAAGTTGCACCACTCACACGGATGAACAATTTAAAAAAAAAAAACAACGATGTCAAAGCTGGATATACCCTGCAAGCAGCCATTTGACTAATGCACCAACACATAAGACAGAATATGAGCATATACAAACCCATCCAGTGAACAGTGCTGTAGCAATGGCATACCTGTTTAACAACCAATAAACTGCAATGTATATATAGATAATGCAAGGAGCTTACAAGTCTTAAAGGGATTGTCCGAGATTTAATGACTTTGTGTTTATGCTTGCAATTTAGAAATGTAAATACATTTGTAATATACTTAAGTTTTCTAAAGTGGCCCCGTTTCCAGATCCTGCCGTGGGGAACTTGACGGGTGACGTCACTCTCTGCACTGGCTCTGGCCGCTTTGTTGATCTTAAATTCTTTGCCGGGTATACGACACGTCACTTGTGACGTGGTGTATATAGGCTTGTTCTGCTTCACAGCCCGTAACGCGCATGCGCTGTCACTGATGTTCTCGCGGTCCCTGCTATTCTCGAGATAACAGCAGGGGCCGCGCATGCGCATTTCAACAGAACAAGCCGATATACACCACGTCACAAGTGACGTGTCGAATACACGGAAAAGAATTCAAGATCAACAAAGCGGCCAGAGCAAGAGCAGAGAGTGACGTCACCCGTCAAGTTCCCCACGGCAGGATCTGGAAACGGGGCCACTTTAGAAAACGTAAGTATATTACAAATGTATTTACATTTATAAATTACAAGCATTAACACAAAATCATTAAATCTCGGACAAGGAGGTTTGCAGAATAAATAATAAATCTTCAAATGAAGCCCTTACTGTGTGTAGGATTTATTAGTAAAACTATGTTTAACCTACCCATTGCCAGTGCTTACTTGAAGGAAAATAGATGCTTTTAAATAGCCAACAAGACTCACATTTAAATATGGAAGAAATGCACATCTTTATGGCAGTCAATACTAAACCTACCCAGGGATCAACATTTGCTTTCTCTAACTAGTGTATACAGAACTCTCAACACGGCAGAGCAGATTGAGCAGTATAGTCAAATGCTGGGATGTTTGTACAAATGACAAGACTCAGATCATATTTAGATGATAAATTAGAACATTTCATAGACATGGATTAGATGATTAGTGCCCGTGAAACCTAGAAAGAGGTGAATGCCGATATTCAAGAATACTTAAATGAACTGTCAAACTCCAAAATACAAAAATATCCACCCACTGAATCAATTCACACAAAATTAATACAGTTATTTGTTTGATTTGATACATCCAATTATTTGTTCCAAGCCTGACACCTGTTGACCTTGGCCTACTCCGCTCTACAGATCAAGCTCTCCAGCTGAGCCAAACAATTGTGTTTATTAAGCCCTCTGGCTTTGTCTTTACTTTGCGGACAAACAGGAATGTGTAAAACTTTGACTTTCAGTGCATTATATTAGACAGGAATTTGGCAGTCCTTGTGGCCATGTGCCACCCAGACCGGGGATCTGGAGAACCCATGAACAGTCTAACAAGTGCCAATTAAGCCTTTGCACTGAGGTTCAACAATATAATCTGTAACTGGACTCAAGTAAAAGCAGACATAGAAACTCAATCTAAATGAACACAATGTTCTGATCAAGGAGTACTAATTTTACATGGATTTTAAACAGCTTTATATAAGCAAGTTGCAAGTAACTGAGATGACATATTTAGGCCCATCTCAATGTGCTCACAAAGGACTGGGGTACACTCATTAAGTGCAAAGAGATCCAGGTAAATAGTACTCACGGTTTGAAAGTCTCTGTAGTTGCACTCATGTCCTCTGAACTTGCAGTAAAGGATCATTTCTTTCAGGTCATGGCCTGTGCGCTCCATGAATTCACCCATACAGAAGGTTTTCGGTTTGAACTGCTTGAATTTGGTTTTCTCTTCAAGAACAGCCAAGACCTCTGGATCTGCCAACTGAGGTTCAAGTATTTGGCCATTGACGTCAAGTAGCTCCAGCAGCTCTCCTGCATGGTATAAGTCATTAGTCGTGATTTTAGAGAACCGAAAGGAGTTGAGATTACAGATGGTAACAGCAGGAAATACCAGGCTATCTGCTACCACTTGGTCCACTTTAGTAACATGTTGGTAGGAGAAGTAAAAGGCCACTCTCTCTGAACTTTCTAGGAGAAGAAGGCCCAGCGAGCATAGAAAGGCAATTGTCCACAGAAAGCGCCGAAGTGTCAGTGGGCCATAAACAAATATATGCCGGATCCCATGGAGTGTGGATGTGTTAGCAAAGATCTGTATACTAGAAGGGTGGAGGCTCCCCAGGCTGTCCTCACTGGGGCTCTCCTTCAGATCCATTTTTCCACTTGGGAGGTACAGCCTTGTCACCTCCAGTTTGATTTTTTGTGTGTTAAACCTCTCTACATGAAATACGAGAGTAAAAGCAGCAGCCCACTAGTACTCTCTTCCTCCCAACCACCAAAGCCTGCTGTCAACTCAACGATCGCCAGTTGGGGGTAAATGTTTATAAATAAAATCCATAGAAACTCTGGCTGTAGATTTCTTCATTGCGATAAGGAGGGTTGGATGTGCGTGGGGAGACACCAAGGTGAGGTGGAACTGCTGTGGGTGGGGAGAGAAATAGACACCGGCCAATAGAATCAGAATTCATCCTTTCTCCCTCTTGCTCCATCTCCACCTCGTTCTCACACGCAGACAGGGAAGAAATGTGATTAAACAAAAACCAAGCAGACTGACGAATAAAAAAAGGATTCAAACCAGCGTTCAGCTGTGTGTGTTAACTGGTGCAGCAGCCAGTGTTTGTGGTCCCTTGAGGTGGATTTCACGGGAGTATTCTTTCCTTGAAGACCAATCGCTTGAATTAGTATCTTTCTTTCTCAGATCTTCACCCACCCACCTTCCCTCTGACACAAAACCCAGACGGTGCCAGATTCAGTCCTCGATGCGAGAGCAGCAGAGGTGATGAGGGAAGGGTGGGGGAGCTGGAAAAGCATCACACTATGTGAATATATTTGTCTGAATATCAACAACACATCAGTGGAAGACCACAGTATATAAAGACTGTGATGGGTGGAGAAGGAGGGAGATATTTTAAATGCCTCCAGGGTAGAAAAACACTGCATCGCAGAAATCATTCAGATAGTAAAGCTGATCAGCAAAGTTAAATATGTAAGTGTAGTGGCTACATGAAAGAGTATTCCATTAGAAGGCTTGAAAAAAACAACAAATATACCTTTATGTACCATAAATCTCACACACAAACATATTTTCTCATCTTTAGCAGATCTGGGAATATCTGGGACAGACAGACAGCATATGAAGAGCCGGTGAAGTGAAAATAACTCCAGAGATTAATTATGCTTTACAATATCCCAGCATTCAGGAACATGGGCAGCAGAGACAAGCACAGAACCTACTTGTCAGTGCAAGCAACTACAATATACCAGGCTACAACTGACAGGAGTAGTCTCGCTGGGATCCAAAAAACCAGATTAGACATCTCTCTCCTATACACTTTAGAATTAATCATTATCTCTACAGATAAAGCACTTAAGGATGCTTCCCAACAAATGGACTACATTCAAAGAAAAGGATCTGTGTGAATCGAATACTAGATATTGTTTTTATTAGCACAAATACACAATGTGTTTGAGTGGTTAAAGGAACACTATCGGCAAAAGTCACTCCCGATGAGCCCTACTGCTTCTGACTTGTGAGGGGTGATGATCCTCCTTGCCTCTCTTCTTGTAGGTATATGCCGTGTGCTTTCTTGCCCTGAGCCTTGTATAATAATATTCATTCTCCTCTGCTTTCATTCTATTATTTTTTAAACTTTTATTGGAGAAAGGAGGGCAATGCATGACATGCTCAGTGTGTACCTTTATATGCATCATGGGTCTGCCTAGAGGTTGACTATATAATTTCAGGTGTTAAGTTGACTGACCATGTTGATCTACTTATTGGAAGAATAAAAAATGCAGGATAGATGATAAATATTTTATTGGTGGGGGACCGATGGCTTGGACCCCCACCGAGAACTAGAACGGGCTTACCTTACCGTTCCTGGGAGCCCCATATGAATGCAGTCGTTCTATAGGGCTATCTTCGGCACCCCCATAGAAATGAACGGAGTGGTTGCTGAGGATTCCATTCCTATGGAGCTCCCAGGAACTGCAAGTTAAGCCCGTTCTTGTGATCGTGGGGGTGCCAGCAGTCAGGCCCCCACTGATCATATAATTATTACCTAACCTGTGGGTAGGTGATAAATATTGATTATGGGAAAACCCCTTTAACGAATTTTCTTATAATGAACTTAGATGTGATCGGTATTAGGGCTATCCTGTGTGTTAGAGGCTCACAGAAGCCGCTGTTAGCCGAGCGGTCAGTCCAGGTGATTGACCGATTCGGATTAGGGCCTGTACACATCACCGTCAGGTTCCATTTGGGATTGCCATTTATCCATTCCGTCAGAGGAACAAATGAACGTAAAGCCGAATAGAAACTATAGCTTCCATTTGCATTACCATTGATTTCCGTAAAGTTGACATTTCCTTCACGGAAACAAAAGCTTAGATGACTACACTTTTGTTTTCTTAAAAAAAAAAAAAAACACGTTACGGAACGGAGACAAAAAGAAACCAACTGCAACGGAAGCATTACCATTTAAATTCCGTTCTTCTGTTCCTCTGATAAAATAGATGAACGGAAACCCCAAACCGAACCCGACGGTGATCCTATGTAGCTTCTATGTATAATGCATCCATAGAAGCTGCATTTTTTAAAACGGATAGAAACACAACACATACATTTCATTAAAATAATTTAAAAAAACGTTCACAATAAGCGGAGTCATAAAAATGTATTCAAAATTGGAAAAATGGGCCTATGATGCCCTAACATGTTTAATATACCATAACTTTTTATATACCTATTAACCTCTCAAAGTAGAAAATAATTTCACCTTTGGAAACTCTGCATAACACCTAGAGAGCAGTTTAATTCCACAAAACCGATAGAAGTAGTTCAAGGAATTGTGTTAAATTTATCCTGCTCACGTGCAATGCTCCAGAGCCAATAACCGTAAATCTCTAGACTTTTATGAACCATTTTATTGTTAAACAACTGATAATAAAGACATTGAGCAAAGCATTGTATAAGTAGTATGGAGATGTGCCAGCAGCCCATGAAAGCGTTCACCATCTCAGTCTGTATAAGCAGAAGGACAACTCTGACACGCGGAACACAAAAGTGTAACTCGCACCAGTTCTCCATATGCGCAGATAATATTTCTAAACATGACATCTCTACAACTGCTTAGTTTTTGAGCAAAGCCAGTTCAAGCGTTAGCAAATGGGTATTAACCAGCAGGTACCACCTGGAGGCTATAGCTTTGTATTACAGACACCTAATATGTGAATGAATGCTAGAGCACAAGCCAAGGACACATGAGGCTAGGAACTGACAGATAAGAAGTGATTGACTGACACGGAGATTGAAGTTGAGATGACAGTGTTGTCAGGAGTGACAATTTTTGTTAGGGGAACAAAAAGAGAAAGGTAGGACATGCAGGTACAAAACATGATAGAGAAAGTTTGGCATACTGTACAAAATTCTGACTGAGGGAATTGCCAAAATATCAAAACTTCATTGAGCGGAATATAAGAGATGACCTTCAATTACAAATGTCTGTCAGATTGACATTAAAGCAGCACTCATATGGGCATCCCAGTGAAGGCAACACAAACAGCTTAATGAGGCTCTGTCACCACAGTATAAGTGGCCTATCTTGTACATGATGTGATCGACGCTGTAATGTAGATTACAGCAGTGTTTTTTTATTTAGAAAAAGGATCATTTTTGACGGAGTTATGACCTATATTAGCTTTATGCTAATGACGTTCTTAATGGACAACTGGGCGTGTTTTACTTTTTGACCAAGGCGTGTTTTACTTTGTGGAGAGAAGTGTATGACGCTGACCAATCAGTGACCAATCAGCGTCATACACTTCTTTCCATTCATTTACACAGCACATAGTAATCTTACTAGATCACTATGTGTAGCCACATACACACACACTAACGTTACTGCAGTGTCCTGACAGTGAATAGAGATTACTACCAGCCAGGACGTGATGTCTATTCAGAATCCTGACACTTCGCTAACGTTTGTGTGAGATTTACAGCAAGGCAAGCGCAATCTCGTTTTTAAATGACAGTTTACAGTGTAATCTCGCGAGATTACGCTTGCCTTGCTGTAAATCTCACACAAGCGTTACCGAAGTGTCAGGATTCTGAATAGACATCACATCCTGGCTGGTAGTGAGGTCTATTCACTGTCAGGACGCTTCAGTAACGTTAGTGTGTGTGTGTGTATGTGGCTACACATAGTGATCTAGTAAGATTACTATGTGTAGTGTAAATGAATAGGGAGAAGTGTATTAAGCGGATTGGTCACTGATTGGTCAGCGTCATACACTTCTCTCCACAGCGCCCACGTTGTCAAAAAGTAAAACACGCCCAGTTGTCCATTAAGTCATTAGCATAAAGCTAAAATAGGTCATAACTCCGTCAAAAATTATCGTTTTTCTAAATAAAAAAACACTGCTGTAATCTACATTACAGCGCCGATCATATTATGTACAAGAGAGGCCACTTATAATGTGGTGACAGAGCCTCTTTAAGCACAAACCTGCTAATATTTGCTCATAGCAGCCTGCAAAAATTAACAACGGGTTTAGCAGCTGATTGTATTTGCTAAATATCCCCAGCATTTATATTCCATTTGCAAATAACACCTACTTTAACTTGCCATTTTTGCTCTGATATTTGAGACTTCCCAAATTGAAACCTGTATTCTATTTTCCTCAAAACTGCTGATCAATATATTAGTAGGCTTTATTTTATTACTTGAACAGATTTCCGTAGTACTTGCAGCAACGCAGCACAAGAAATAAAAGCATTGAGGTTGTGCATTGCTTCTTATATTGCTTTATTCAATTTCCATAGATCAAACATAAACCTCACATTTACCAATTAGACACCTGCAGCACAATTAATGTGCCCATGAACACTGCAATTTGGATTTGTAATTATTCCATAGGACACTAATTTTTGAGCACAAATCACTGCTGGTTTTGGTTTATATCTTTACTAAGATGGTGGGGAAAAAAATTACATCTTGACTGAAAGGTGTGCTTTCACGATACGGTCAATAACCTCAAATTTCAGGTTTACACATTTACTCTATGACATTTTAGACAGATCCATAATATGGATCATACCATCTACATGCAAGGCAGTAAGACCTAACAGACTTTGGATATGCTTTTTTTATTTTTATTTTTTAGAAGCTTGGTAGCTTTAGGCTTTTAAATATACATCACTGGGTTGTATAGCAGAGCAAATCCATTTTCCAATACCCTATTAGGACATTCTGGATTAAGGAGAGTCCCTCATTCGAAAAACAAATTGGAACTGGGGACACTTTCTCGAAGCTGAAACAGAGCAGGTAAAAGAAGGCACAGTCCAAAGCACCGTTATACAATTTTTACTGCTCGGAGGGTCATCGGGACATTCATAAATAAGTCAGTGCAGAGATCAGCTACAAAGAGCGTGTTCTCTCTATGAAAGACTCAGCCTGTCCTTGCATTTTCAGACAACCCACTAACTTCAATAGACATCATGTAATGTTTTAGTTTCCCTGTGGAGGCGCCAAAGAAAACTTGAAGACTTGCGGAAAGGTTTCCCCCACAAATTACAGCTGTGTTCTCAGCAACGGGATTCTTTAAGAACAGTTTTTTTGTCAGGGAACCCTCGCGATCAAAATGGATTGACCAGAAAGTGGACAAACACTTTAATAAAAATAATGGCAAACTTGCATGTCGAGTCCAATAATTAGTGCTGCCTTTTTAGCATTATTGGAATTCTAAGACAGAGGTCAAACAAATCTGGACAGTCAGTGAAGGCAGGCATTTTCTTCGAAGTGGCACTAGGACAGACCGTTTTCTTGCTTCTGGAGGAGAGCTTTTTTGCATACTTTTTCCCATTGTGCTTTGCCTTAAAACTTCTCTACCATTTGGCTCTCCACAAAAAATAAATAAAAAAAAGACGACATTCTAAGTGATTATAAAAAGGAGTACACATTCTTTGGAGAATTTGTTTTACTATTACAACTCTACAGTGGTTTTAATTTTCCATAAGTTGGACATATCTAATGTTGTACCAATTTAAAACATATTAAACCTACTTAAGATCCAAGGATAATAATCAAGCAGAAACATCATGTTGTAGGCCAGCACAAAGCTGGAAATTAATTGATAAATAGAATGAGTCCAATAAATTTACTAGATACCCAAAACTAGAAAGCTATTGGCTCTGGTTCTTTATTCTCAATTAGAAAGTTCTTGGCTTCCACGGTGTTCCTGGCTTCACCACGAAACCAAGCTGCCAGATATGTAAACATCGCAGTTCCCGATCACGGCCATGCTTCGATAGCAAGCAGGACATTTTTTGTAGCTAGGATTTATGCCATAAGACATTCTACAGTAGTCCAGCTGATGAACATCACACTATTCAAGCTGATATAGGTTAACATTCAGCAATGGATTCTTGTCTTTCTGCTAATTGCTGAATGGTAAAGCACCCCAAGTGTATGAACTGATTTTTTACTTTAACAACATTCTGCATAGTCTGACCATGTGTCAGTATTTCCTGAGTGAAATGCATTTTGCCTGTGGGCAAACGGTTTGTAGAAGAGATTAAAGCAAGAAGGCCTTTAGATCACTAGACCTTGAGCCTTGCTCTTGGCTATTTAAATTTATTATTCGAGGAGCCCTGTGCTTTCTAAAGGTTTTCATCAACCTTTCCTCTTTTCTACCTCGACTGGTGTTTCCTGATAGCTCTAGAGGAGATTAGCACCGCCAAAAAGAAACAAATTCCACAGTTCGGGTACAATGCATTGTACAAAATAGGGCTCAAAAGCCACAAAAGGGATGCATGTTACTATCAAGTGGAAACAATGCCAAGTCATGTTCACAAACAGCAGATACTTAGAAAAAAAAATTGTAGTCTAATACTATAATTGAGAACAGGGGCTAAAATTTTCCCCCATAATTAATGACACAAAGTCTTCAAATGAAGAGGATTTAAAATTCCATGAAAGAGAATGAGAAGGATAAAGGTAAATTCCAATAAAGCTACATTATTCTTAAAATGACATGGGGTGTATTAGCCATTCACACAAGTTCTTTAGAGAATAATAGTCTCCATACTTAGGCTGTATAACACTAGAGAAACATTATGCATTTGTTCAGCAGCATGCGCAACGGACGTCATGTCACATAATAGGATTAATAAGCGTACATTTCAAAAATATTTGAAATGAGAAATGCTTGTGCATGCTTTCTTCCGGACTTTATTTTATTTGAGATTTTTTTTCCTTGAAGACAAACATGTTAAAAATCGCAGTATCTATTTGCACAAGACAATTATGTAATTATTCAACTACAGCTGTATTAGAAATGAGGGGCTCCATCCATCACCACCAACTTCATACCAGCTGACTGACGGAGGTAAAAAAATAAATGAAAAAAAAAAAACAGACCCGAGGGCAGTCTATCAAAACTATCACATTTTTTTTTTCTGTTTCATAGCAAACGCTTAGATATTTCCTTTTGGATATTGACACATTTCTACACCATATCTTTCTAGCAGATATAAAGCAATGTTCACATCAGCATCGGGTTCCATTCATCGGTACCGTTCAACCTTTCCGTCGGACGAATTGAAAGCCAAACGGAAACCATAGCTTCTGTTTGCATTACCATTACCAATTGCTTTACCTTTGATTTCAATGGTAATGCTTCCGTTGCAATTGGTTTCCGTACCCTTTCTGTTCGTAAGGTCTCCATTTTTTTCACGGAAACAATAGCGTAGTCCACTACGCTATTGTTTCCGCCAAAAAAAATATCAGAAACCTTACGGAGCGGAAATGTAAGGAAACCAATTGCAACGAAAATCAATGAAAACGCAAACGGAAGTTATGATTTCCGTTTGGCTTTCCGATCATCAGTTCCTCCGACGGAGAGGTTAAACGGAACCCATGAACAGAAGGCCGACGCTGATGTGAACAGGCCCTAAGTCAGTTTAGCTATGTTTTTGCACTTCGATGATATTGTAGACACTAATTATGAACATTGTAAGAGGAATATTGGTAAAGGCTCTGCAGCAGCTGAGAAGTGCTTTTATACATTACTTCATATAATAATAAAATAAAATAATAATAAAAATTGATCCCTACAACTGCAGGAGTGATTTAAAAGTAATGCCAGGTACTTACTGAAGAAATTGTAATAAGTTTCTATTCCTCTACATCAACAAAATACAAACTTCTGTATAGGCAGTCTACCGTGTGCAAATACGATCATAATACAGAATATACCAGCGTCATGGCAAACTGCTGTACACTTCAAAAAACACATTCGGTTATTGATGTAGTTCTGCCCTCTAGTGATAAGAAAGGAAATGAAGACTTAAATGCTCCTGTAAACTTGGCAAAGTCACAGAGCTTAATAATCTGTGCATTTTTTTCTTTTTACCTTTACAACTGATGTAGAGCTGCAATGCACAAGCACTACCGCAGATAAAATGCTCTACAGATGACAAACAAAAGGTGCAAAAACCATAAGTGTCCAAACCAATGACAGAGAATATGTATTATGTCTCGCATTGAGCTTAGCAAAATTTAGCACATGGACTAGGGGCTCACATGCATGACTTATTTATATACAATTTAATTACATTATGCTTGAGGATGGGCTCATACTTGGGAGTTTTGGTGTCGTTTAATATCCATGATGCTGCCATGTTCTATTATCAGAATTTATTTTGCTCTGAATGGAATATATTACTAGGAAAATACAATAATATAGACATTGATCAGAGAATTTCCCTTCTTTAAAAACTGGTTGTCTGGCTGCCAATTTTCTAATTATTAAGTCATTCCGACTGAATTAGGGTCCTCAGTTAGCCAAAGTGGAGAGCGGCTACATAGAGCGTGCCTAGCCTATGGATGTTTCGGGTGTGCCCACGCTTTGTCAAGGCCTTAAAGCGCGGGCAAACGGGAAACGGCCATGTGATATAGTGTAACGTAGACATGTGTATCGACTTACCTGATGCTGTATGTTACGACTGGACGCTACTCCAATCCGGGCAGCCATGGAGTCACATGATCTGTACTCTGACAGCACAAATCCTACAGCGTCTACTATAGATACTAGATGTTAATCGCTCAATGCAAATCAGAGACTCATATTGAGGCTCTCATAGACTTGAATTGAGACCCCGACTTCTGGACCCTACAGGGGACTCTGTAGGATTCAGGAAGTCAGCATGAAGATCACATGACCTAACAGACCCGTGAAATACAGCACCAGGTAAGTAAACACACTCACTTGATTACACTACATTTGCTAACGAGGATGGGGGGGGGGGGGGGGATTTAAAAAAAAATAAAATAGAAAAAAACCTGGTGCTTTAATAGCACATGTGATAATGCAATTTATGGCAGCGCACGGTCTGTCCTGTATACGCTTTTTCCTCACTGTCTTTAGTATAAAGAACAAACCCGGCAGGATACTACACCAGATCAAACTTGTATTTAGTCAACAGAAATTGTACTTGAAGCATAAGTCAAACCATCAGGTATGACATAGTATATCAGAAAACCAAAAATATACCTGATGTAACAAATAACACCACGTAGGCAAAAAATAAAATATGTAAATCTTTATTACCCCATCGGGAGAAGTTACCCACAAAAAACATACATCTAAAATACAAAAAACTAAAAACACCCCAGAAAGGAATGTGTATCACGTCCTATGGAAATGACCATTAATGTAACAAGATAATAGCATGAGGCATATGAGTAAGTAGCCACAGAATCCAATGTCTAAAATAATGCCAAAATATGACTCAAAATAATGCAATGTATCAAGATCTACAAACATCTAGATATCTAAATAGATAGTCATTTACCCAAAGTTGACATGATAGGAAACACACTCCGATCCAAGGACCACCTCGACGCGCGTTTCGCTTCCTTCATCAGGAGGTGAGGTATGCCTGATGATTCCCCTCCATCAGGCATACCTATCTATTTAGATATCTAGATGTTTGTAGATCTTGATACATTGCATTATTTTGAGTCATATTTTGCCATTATTTTAGACATTGGATTCTGTGGCTACTTACTCATATGCCTCATGCTATTATCTTGTTACATTAATGGTCATTTCCATAGGACGTGATACACATTCCTTTCTGGGGTGTTTTTAGTTTTTTGTATTTTAGATGTATGTTTTTTGTGGGTAACTTCTCCCGATGGGGTAATAAAGATTTACATATTTTATTTTTTGCCTACGTGGTGTTATTTGTTACATCAGGTATATTTTTGGTTTTCAAACTTGTATTTAGTGCCTTATAAAAGGATTTATTTTCTGTCTTTTACTAGAGAAAGTTTTGATGAATATATCAAGCTCCATCTCACAGTTCTTTATTGTTGTTGAAATTTTCAACAAAATGAGCTGGAGATAATTCACAGGCATGCACATAAGCCTGGCTTTTAGTCTGTGTAGTTTGTTTTCTCTGTATCTGAGAACATGTCAGTTCAATATTAAAGGGATTGTCCACTACCAGACAACTGATGACCTATCCACCGGGTCCGACACCCGGGCCCCGCACTGATCAGCTGCTTCGGCTGCCTGCGGGCACCTGATGTCATTGCACAGTATGCAATGTACAGAGCCGGAAGCAGTTGGCTCCATACATTGCATAGCGGCCGTGCTGCCGAACTGCAGCTCAGCCGCTATTCTGTGGGCGGAGCCATCTGCTTCTGGCATGGACACCCGGTGCCCAGAGGCAGCCGATCGGTGATGGGTCCAGGTGTCGGACCCCCACCGATCATATACGGATGACCCCTTTAAGAGAGAGAGAGTGTGTGTGTGTGTGTGTGTGTGTGTGTGTCTGTATGTGTGTGTGTCTGTATGTGTGTGTGTCTGTATGTGTGTGTGCACATCTGTCCATGTTATTAACCCATAGCATAATATCTATATTTTTCCCTACGTGACAAATGTTGCTTTTTAAAAAAATATGAAACAGCAATTCTATTAAAAGCAAATTACATTTTCTATTAAATATAACAAAAATATATGCCATGGGTATAAAACGGTCATAAAAACTCAACTGACTTATCTTTGCCCATCATTTTATAGTTCACCAAATCTAGCAGTAGAAAAGGCAAATCACGTAAAGGTGTTGTCCAGGATTAGAAAAACATGACTGCTTTCTTCCAAAAACAGCGCCACATCTGTCCTTCAGCTAGGGACCACCTCTCTATTACTCCAATTTTCCTTAGGCAGGCGCAGCAAACGGTAAGGGGGCATCTTAAAAGGATCTTTACAGGTTTTCTTTATATTCCTCTTTTTGTTAGGAACACAAATACAACAAATAAACCACTATCACAAGTGTATACCCAACCTTACATAAAGTAGTTCATATACCACAAAAGTGCAGCCACTTCCGCTAAACTAACCTCAATACTGCTTACTAGAGCGGAAGAAATTTGCAGCATAAAAATAAAATATTATGAGGTGCAAGTCCTAAAACTGACGTTTTCTTAATATTTCTAGGCTCAGGTTCCCTTGGTCCCATGCTAGTATAAGTCTCGAATATCTATTCAACCCCTATGATATTTACACTGAAATAAGATCCAACATGGAAAAGAGTTGAAATATTTAGAGAATGGGTCTGAATTGCAATCAAAATTTCAATCTGCACAATATATTAGTTATATTTTAATTGGATTTTAATATGGCCAATCCAATAGAGATTACGTTGAGAAATTATAATGTAAGCCTCCGCTCAATGTCAAGATTGCAAAGCTCATGAAAGTCAAAATTGTATCAATTTATCATTTCTGCATGCAAATGAAAAGTACTTTCCTCTTCAGGCATTACTTGGTGTAAATCACGTAGATTCGGAAACAGGGAACAGCCGTAGGCTGATGTGAAAATGAAATCTGCAACATCAGTGCAAGCAAGAGTCTTCTCAGATCAGGATCATTTGTAATAATGGCTTTTCAATTTAAAAAGTTTCCCGTTTACTTGATATACAGGTTATGATTTCTTCAGATCAACATAGCAGATGCTGCTTGAATTAGCGACACGCATTATAAAAACATTAAATGTTCTGCTATCATATCATTATATATCATTCTTAATGATCTCTGATAATGCATCATTATCACTCATAACTGTAGTCGTACAGGGAGTTGTCCACAACCCTGACTGGAATGAGGTGGTCTAAATTTGATGCCACATTGGCAAAAGATGTCCGTGTTACCATGGATATCCTATCCCAAATACTCTGCTACAATGAAATGTGAAAGGGAATAAACCATTTCACTTATGCTACACGTTATATAAAGCTACAATATATAACTCACCATCAATTACTACGTTAAAAGAAGGAACATTAAACTATATAGACTAAATCACAATTTTCCCCCTTCCTTGCCAGCCGGGAATTCACTCGATTTATTTATACAGCAGGTAGTGAAGGATGTGAGGGCGCGGATCTATCTGAAACGTCAGAAGGAACGTAAAAGACAAAAAAAAAAAGCTGTGTGTTGGTTAAAAATATAACATAATAAAAATAATAATGTTTTAAAATCAAAAGAGTACTAACTTAGAGACTCTAAAAGGCAATTAGGGGACTCCAGTACATATCAAAAGGGCCAGAATGATCCAATACTTGGCTATCAGCACAAACGGCAATCCCTGCTTAGTAGAGGTGTGGAAAAGGGTATTTTGTCAAGGCAAACTGCTGAAAAGCTTTCTCCCCAAAGTCCACAGAAACCCAACTGGTATTTCCTGCCAACGATAATCCCCCAGGTCGTCCGCTTGTATTGGGAGCGGGCGCAATGTTACAGAGTTCCGATACTGGTATCTAGATTGATTTTTGAAGCCGTTATTTAATGATGTACCGTGATTAGTTACGGATACCAATTACTTTTTGCACTTACTGAATGAACTTAATTAGCAGGAAGATATGAAGTTGGCAAACATAGACGTAGGAAATGTGACTTATTCCGCACAGAGCAGGTATTGCAGCAGTGCGATCTAAGTTGGAGCGTTGGGGGAAGGATGGTCAATGTGTAGATTTGATCTCTGAGGCATTAGACTTTGTTCTTTGTCATAATGCATTTACGTCTAATGTACACACAGATAGCAGAAAATGCCATGGGTATGTCTGTCGCACCAACTAAGGGCCGGTTCACATCAGCGTTCGCTTTCCGTTCCGGGGTTCCATCAGAGCTTTCCGCAATGGAAAGTCAAACGGAAACCACAGCTTCCGTTTGCATCACCATTGATATCAATGGTAACGGAAACACTGCTAATGGTTTCCGTTTGTCTCCGTTGCGGCAGGTTTCCGTTTTTTGGATGGAATCAATAGCGCAGTCGACTGCGCTATTGCTTCAGTCGAAAAGACGGAAACCTGGATTTCTGATTTTGCTGGAATCTGTTTCAGTGCCGTGTCGCGTTTGCAATGCACTGGGGGGGCCAAAATAGTGGAAACCCACCAAAAGTGACCCAATTTTGGAATCCACACCCCTCAAGGAATTTTTCTAGGGGTAAAGTTAGCAATTTGACCCCACAGTTGTTTTGCTGAATACATTGGAATTAGTCTGTAAAGGGGAAAATCTACTTTTTTTGGGGGGAAAAAAATAACATTTTTAATTTTTGCAAGGAATAAAGGAGAAAAAAAACCCCAACATTTGTAAAACAATTTCTCCTGATAACGGGTCCGATGCATCGGTCGTATATATACGTATATATGCGTATATACGTACACTACCGTTCAAAAGTTTAGGGTCACTTAGAAATTTCCTTATTTTTGAAAGAAAAGCACAGTTTTTTTCAATGAAGATAACATTAAATTAATCAGAAATACACTCTATACATTGTTAATGTGCTAAATGACTATTCTAGCTGCAAACGTCTGGTTTTTAATGCAATATCTACATAGGTGTATAGAGGCCCATTTCCAGCAACGATCACTCCAGTTTTCTAATGGTACATTGTGTTTGCTAACTGTGTTAGAAGGCCAATGGAAGATTAGAAAACATTTGAAAACCCTTGTGCAATTATGTTGGCACCGCTGTAAACTGTTTTACTGTTTAGAGGAGCTATAAAACTGACCTTCCTTTGAGCTAGTTGAGAATCTGGAGCATTACATTTGTGGGTTCGGTTAAACTCTCAAAATGGCTAGAAAAAGAGAGCTTTCATGTGAAACTGGACAGTCTATTCTTGTTCTTAGAAATAAAGGCTATTCCATGCGAGAAATTGCCAAGAAACTGAAGATTTCCTACAACGGTGTGTACTACTCCCTTCAGAGGACAGCACACACAGGCTCTAACCAGAGTAGAAAGAGAAGTGGGAGGCCCCGCTGCACAACTGAGCAACAAGACAAGTACATTAGAGTCTCTAGTTTGAGAAATAGACGCCTCACAGGTCCTCAACTGGCAGCTTTATTAAATAGTACCCGCAAAACGCCAGTGTCAACGTCTACAGTGAAGAGGCGACTCCGGGATGCTGGCCTTCAGGGCAGAGTGGCAAAGAAAAAGCCATATCTGAGACTGGCTAATAAAAGGAAAAGATTAATATGGGCAAAAGCACACAGACATTGGACAGAGGAAGATTGGAAAAAAGTGTTATGGACAGACGAATCGAAGTTTGAGGTGTTTGGATCACACAGAAGAACATTTGTGAGATGCAGAACAACTGAAAAGATGCTGGAAGAGTGCCTGACGTCATCTGTCAAGCATGGTGGAGGTAATGTGATGGTCTGGGGTTGCTTTGGTGCTGGTAAAGTGGGAGATTTGTACAAGGTAAAAGGGATTTTGAATAAAGAAGGCTATCACTCCATTTTGCAACGCCATGCCATACCCTGTGGACAGCGCTTGATTGGAGCCAATTTCATCCTACAACAGGACAATGACCCAAAGCACACCTCCAAATTATGCAAGAACTATTTAGGGAAGAATAAGGCAGCTGGTATTCTATCTGTAATGGAGTGGCCAGCGCAGTCACCAGATCTCAACCCCATATAGCTGTTGTGGGAGCAGCTTGACCGTATGGTACGCAAGAAGTGCCCATCAAACCAATCCAACTTGTGGGAGGGGCTTCTGGAAGAATGGGGTGAAGTTTCTCCCGATTACCTCAGCAAATTAACAGCTAGAATGCCAAAGGTCTGCAATGCTGTAATTGCTGCAAATGGAGCATTCTTTGACGAAAGCAAAGTTTGAAGGAGAAAATTATTATTTCAAATAAAAATCATTATTTCTAACCTTGTCAATGTCTTGACTATATTTTCTAGTCATTTTGCAACTCGTTTGATAAATATAAGTGTGAGTTTTCATGGAAAACACAAAATTGTCTGGGTAACCCCAAACTTTTGAACGGTAGTGTATATATGCATTCAGTAGAGATCGCAGCATCTGAGGAGTTTTTAGCCACCGGCACCCCAGCAACATGATCGCTCGGTTGCCGGTGGCTGCAATGGCAACTGGAGGCCTAATACTGGCCTCCCGGTCTGCCAGCAACAAAAGCCTCATATGCCGCGCTCAGAGGCAGGCCTAAAAAGCTTCCGATACCAACAGCAATATGGCGTCGGCACAGCTTCCGGCTCATAAGCTGAGCCAACGTCATCATCAGCAGTGGGTGTCCGCTGTATTTTACAGCGTACACCCTGCGGTAACGGCAGGTACCGGAGCTAGCTCCGATTCGTGCCATTAACCCCTTAGATGCAGCGATCGAAAGCGATCGCTGCATCTTAGCGGTTTGTAGCAAATCGGCAGCCCTGCCATGCGATGGCAGGGCTGCCGACTGCTACTATGTCAGAAGGAGGCCCAACATTGGCCTCCTGCTCTGTCATCACATTAGCCGATTAGGCCCCACCCGGAGGCGGAGCCTGATCGGCTTGCTGTCAGTGAAAAACTGGCAGTTCTAATACATTGCACTACATAGGTAGTGCAATGTATTAGAACATCAAACAAACTATTGGACCTTCAATTCCCCTAGTGGGACTAAAAAAAAAAGTGTAAAAAAAAAAAGTTAAAATAAAAGTTGTAAAAAATAAAAAAAAAGTTTCAAGTAATAAAGTAAAACACAATCGCCCTTTTCCCTTTATGAAGTCATTTATTATGGAAATAAATTAATAAACCATACATATTTGATATCACCACGTCTGTAACGATGTGAACTATCAAATTATTATGTTCTTTATGCCGCGCAGTGAACGCCGTAAAAAACAAACCTAAAAAAACATTGCCAGAATTGCTGTTTTTTGGTCACTTTGTCTTGCAAAAATTTAAATAGTGATCAAGAAGTCGCATGTATCCAAAAATGGTACCTATTAAAACTATAGCTCGTCTTGCAAAAAACAAGCCCTCATACAGCTCCGTTGACGAAAAAATTAAAAAGTTATGGAGATAGGCGAGGGCTGCCCACAGTTAATATCCACTTATGTGAATGCCATGACTGCAACACCAAAGTACTGAGATTTGCTGGGATAGAATGGGCAGAGATTCCACCTTCAGGAGGTGATAGATAGATTTTATATAGGCATAAGGAAGAGTGTATTTTGTAATGTGAGGCACTGGATGCAGCCGGTCTGAATGACTGGAATAATCTCAGTCTGTTTCTGTAAACAGATGTTTTGTACACTTTTGACAATTTGTAGGTGTTTTAATGTTAGAATTATTGTGATCATTATTCAGATGTGCTGTGAATTGTGACGCGAGTAAACAGGTGTATATTAACATGCAGGGCCGCCATCAGGGGGGTATTACTGGTACTCCCGTCAGGGGCCCGGCCACATGAATGAAGTAAAAGGGGCCCGCCGGGCTGCCGTCGCCCCCCCCCCCTCGGACTGTTGCCCCCCCCTCGGACTGTTGCCCCCCCCCCTCGCGACGCTCACGGGCCCCCCCCTCGCAACGCTCACGGGCCCCCCTCGCAACGCCCGCGGCACCCCCCTAGCGACACCCCCCTAGCGACACTCCCCTAGCAACACTCGCGGCAGCCCCTGCATACCTGTTGTAGCTTCACTGGAGGGGAAGATGCAGCATGTGCTGAAGCTGCGTGTGGAGATCCCGCCCCCCAGCTCCTCTACACTGCCGACAGGACATGCAGGCTGGTGAGTATGTTCCCCTATCCATTCTGATTCCCATCCCCCTGACCCCATTTGTAGATTGTATAAAGTTGGTCAAAAAGTTTTTTGGTATTTTTTCGTTTTCCTAGCGCTTTTTTGCCGCGATTTTCGTAATCGCGGCAAAAATGGCGCAGTTTTGCCGCGATTATATAAAAATCGCGGCAAAACCGCGTGATTTGTGCCGCAATTACGAAAATTGCATAAAAAAAAGATACAAAACATGAAAAGTGCTGTTAGGCTATATTCTCACAGTGCGGTCAAGTCACGTTTTTTTGCAAAAATTGTGGCAAAAAAATGGGATTTCACCGCACTGTGTAACTAGACTAAGGCCTTATTCAGACGGCCGCATTCGGTCCGTGACATACGGAGCGTGTATCGGCTGTATCTCACAGGCTGACCACAATTCATGAAGCCGGACTCCTAGCATCATAGTTATCAGTGTTGCTGGGAGTCCCTGCCTCTCTGCGGGAATACTGTCCCATACTGTAATGATGCTTTCAGTACGGGACCGGGGACAGTATTCCCATGGGAAGGGAGGGACTATGATCATAGATAACTGTGATGCTAGAAACCCGGCTCCCTGAACTGTGGTCGGTCCGGGAAATATGGCCGATACACGCTCCGTATATCACAGACCGAACATGGACATCTGAATAAGCCACTTACTTGCCTCCTATTTTTGGTGCGGATTGTGCACTGAAAATTCACTACAAATGACAATATAAGGCCTTATTCACACGAACGTGTTATACGTCCGTGATACTTATTACGTCGCACGGACTTATGTTAGTGAATGGGGCCGTTCAGACTGTCAGTGAATTTCACGTAGCGTGTGTGCGCTGTGTAAAACTCACGACATGTCATATGCTTGCCCGTGTTTCGCGCAGCACACACCCATTGAAGTCATTGGGTGCGTGCAAATCGTGCACGGCACACGGAAGCACTTCCGGGTGACGCGCGTGATTCGCGCTACACAGGGCCGCCATCAGGGGGTATTAGGGGTACTAGTGTAGGGGGCACGGCCAAACTTAATTGAAAGGGGGGTCCGGCAACTGCCGCGACTTGCCTTTGGTAGAAAAAAACAGGCCCCTGCAATGGGGCCTGTTCTTTTCACCAAAACAATGTCGTGAGCTGCGGGCCCCCCTCTCATCACCGCCGCGAAACACCGCTTGCTCGCGCGCGCGAACGACCGCAAGCTCGCACCCGCGCGCGAACGACCGCAAGCTCGCACCCGCGCGCGCAGGACCACAAGCGCGCGCCCACGCACGAACGACCAGGCGCGCCGCCGAGAGGGAGGCGGTGCGCCCGCAACACAAGTCCGATCTACGGGGAAGGACAGCCACACAGGGACAGCGGCGCACAGTTTACTTACCTGCTGGCCCGCCTCCAACTCCGCCTCCTCGTCCGACTCCGCCTCCTCGTCGTCCTCCTCGTCCGACTCCGCCTCATCCTCCTTCTCCAGAGCGTAGCTGCGTAAGGAGAGGGGGAGGAGTCTAGTTGTTGCGCGGCGGCAGGAGTTCTACGATCCCCGCCATTTTCTGGAGCCTGGAGGTCAAGGACGACATCTGGACCGAAGACATCGCCTGAAGAGGACTGGAGTGGGAGCAGCTCTTCTGACACGGTGAGTAAAGTGTCTCAAAGTGCTGTTTCTGTATGGCCCTGTTCACACAGAGTATTTTGCAGGCCGAAAAAATCTGCCTCAAAATTCCTTAAAGAATTTTGAGGCAGATTTTGACCTGCCCACACTATCTTGCCGCGTTTTTTGCTGCGTTTTTTGCCCGCTGCGATTGAGGACAGCAGACAAAAAACGCAGCGAAAAATGCATTTTCTGCCTCCCATTGATTTAGATGAGAGGTCAGAGGCGGAACCGCGGCAAGAAAGGACGTGCTGCTTTTTCTTTTTTCCGCGACTGGCTCCCATTGATTTCAGATTAAATCAATGGGCGGCGGTTTTGGAAGTTGTTTGGTGCTGATTCTGACGCAGTGTCCGAGTCAATATCAAGGCCCAAAAACTCTGTGAACTGGGCCTTATTGTTAGGGCTTATTCAGACGAACGTGTAATACATCCGTGCAACGCGCCTCACACGGACCTATGTTACTCTATGGGGCCGTGCGGACTGTCAGTGATTTTCACTCTGCTGCGACTGTAATACGCTGCGGATTTTCCACAATAAAATGTGTTGCATAAAATCCGCAGCGTTCATGCCTAGTGTGTTCCTACCCTAAGGCCGGATTTACACGAGCGTGTGCTTTTTGCGTGCGCAAAAAGGTCCATAACAGCTCCGTGTGTCAGCAGCGTATGATGCGCGGCTGCGTGATTTTCGCGCAGCCGCCATCATTATGACACTCTGTTTGTATGTTTGTAGCACGTGGTGCTTTTCTGTTTTCATTCATAGTTCATACGGCTGCGGAAGTGCTGGGCGGGATTTTCACGCACCCATTGACTTCAATGGGTACGTGATGCGCGAACAATGCACAAATATAGGACATGTCGTGAGTTTTACGCAGCGGACACGCGGACTCACGCTGCATGAAACTCACTGACAGTCGGCACGGCCCCATAGAGTAACATAGGTCCGTGCGAGGCGCGTGAAAATCACGAGCATTGCACGGATGTATTACACGTTCGTCTGAATAAGCCCTAACAATAGGCGAAGTTCACAGAGTTTTTGGGCCTTGATATTGACTCGGACACTGCGTCAGAATCAGCACCACAGAACTTCCAAAACCGCCTCCCATTGATTTAATCTGAAATCAATGGGAGCCAGTCGCGGAAAAAAGAAAAAGCAGCACGTCCTTTCTTGCCGCGGTTCCGCCTCTGACCTCTCATCGAAATCAATGGGAGGTAGAAAATGCATTTTTCCCTGCGTTTTTTGTCTGCTGTCCTCAATCACCGCGGGCAAAAAACGCGGCAAGATAGTGTGGGCAGGTCAAAATCTGCCTCAAAATTCGGTGCGCGGTTCCAGGCGGTCGCGGGTGGGCATGCGTGGGAGTTTGCGGGTGCGCGCGATCGGTCGCACGGGCGGCAGTGTTTGACGGCCCCCATGACGACCCCCATGCTACCCAGGGCCGCCATCAGGGGGTATTATAGGTACTGATGTGAGAGGCCCGGCCAAACCTAATTGAAAGGGGGGCTCGCAGCTCACGACATTCTTTTGGTGAAGAAAACAAGCCCCATTGCAGGGGTTTGTTTTTTTTTTCTACCAAAGGCAAGTCGCGGCAGTTGCCGGGCCCCCCTTTCAATTAGGTTTGGCCGGGCCTCTCTCATCAGTACCCATAATACCCCCGCTGATGGCGGCCCTGGGTACCATGATATGGTGCTGGACGGAGTACCGTTAACAGGCGGTGCCACGGTAGGGGGGCCCAGAAAATTTAGCTGTAGGGGGCCCTGAAATTCCTGATGGCGGCCCTGTTAACATGGGTACGTCACCACGTACTTCGGGCCATGATGAAGCGTCAGTGAAAGAGAATCGGCTGTTGCCTTTGGATATTTCACATCTTATAATTGATAACCTGCTGATTTTATGACTTGAATTTGAGATTTTGATGGTGAGTGTTGCAGCTTCCTTTGATTTATTAAACGATATAGGAGAAGCAATGCATAGCAGCCACGGCTTTACATCGAATATACACTATTTTGCAATGCTTATTTCCACACAGTTTTTAAAAGTAAAACTGAAGTGACAGCGGGCCTCCTGTCCACCCCACCTTTGGCTAAAAAAATATTTACCAAAATCACCATGGGTCCACCCAAGTCAAATGGGCCCTGGCATCTGTAAATTTTGCCTGCTGCCGGCTTTATCAAAAGACCACTAAGTTTTAAGGTGGATAAGTTTTAAGCTGCATAAATACAAGCAAATAATCTGTCTGACCGTGCAATTACTAACTTGTGGTATCACATAAACATATAGAACATTACAGTTCACTTTCTCAAGCTAAAACTATATTAATCTACACTGTTATCATGAAATGTCACTGAATCCTGCGGCAGTTCATCTTTTAGTCGAATTTGACAGAATCTGCGATTGTCAAAATAATTTAATTCTAGGCGTTTGCTCCTCTTCTTTTTGCAACTTCCACTACAGAATGGCATTCTATTGTTCATTTTGAATTGATATCTTTGCTTGTTACCTATGCAATCTTGGTCTGCTGACTTTGGCCTACAGTATATTGCTACTTCCTAATGCGGACAGGAGGTTAATATGGCATCTCCTCGACAAGGTGCCAAATTTCAGAACACCTTACCAGAATATAAAAATGAAGCTGATCCAGCTGGAAAACCCTTGTTTCTAGCTTCGTTTTAATTACTTTATAAGGATTCTAGCACAGACAAGACAGGCATGTAACATTAAGGCGCCTTCACACACAATTCAAGATCATTCAACTGCATTACTGTTGGAAAACTATACTTGGTGGAATAAACATTTCTCCTCATGCCTCCTCCGATGGCGGTATACGAATCACTAACTGACCTCAGGATCAATTCTATGGAATTCTCAGTTACACTTTTGGAGCTTTCACAAAACGTTGGGGGGGGGGGGGGGTACTAAAATCAAGAAAGAAAACTTATTACTTTGGAAACTATTCAACAAATACTTAACATAGAAAAATATGCCATTAATATCTGTCAAATAAAAAAAGGTAATTTTGCTTTAATTCAGGGTTGCAAAAGTGAGTACTCCCTTGATTAAATGCAATAAACAAGTAACATACTAGTACTTAGGATATCCACTGTTAGGCCTCATTTACACGACAGGGTCTGAGTGTCGGACGGGAAAATCGATTTTACCCGGCCGGTTTGCATCCGGTTTGCATCCGTTCCGATTCCGTTCCGGGCCGAGTTGCCGTTTTTACCGGCCGATTTGGACCCGATTTGCATCCGTTTTTTTCCCTGTCCGTTTTAAAAATCGGATGAATTTCATTTAAATTTGTTGCCACACACAGCCCTTTGTAGATAATGCCACAGCCCCCCTGGTAGGTAATGCCACCCAGCCCCCTGTAGGTGATGCCACCCAGCCCCCTGTTGGTGATGCCACCCAGCCCCCTGTAGGTGATGCCACACAGCCCCCTGTAGGTGATGCCACACAGCCCCCTGTAGGTGATGGCACACAGCCGCCTGCAGGCGATGCCACCCTGCCCTTTGTAGGCGATGCCACCCAGCCCCCTGTAGGAATACCACCCTGTCCCCTGTAGGTAATGCCACCCAGCTCCCTGTAGGTAATGCCACCCAGCCCCCTGTAGGTAATGCCACCAAGTCCCCTGTAGGTGATGCCACCAAGTCCCCTGTAGGTGATGCCACCAAGTCCCCTGTAGGTGATGCCACCAAGCACCCTGTAGGTGATGCCACCAAGCCCCCTGTAGGTGATGCCACCAAGCCCCCTGTAGGCGATGCCACCAAGCCCCCTGTAGGCGATGCCACACAGCCCCCTGTAGGCGATGCCACCCTGCCCCTGTAGGCGATGCCATCCAGCCCCCTGTAGGCGATGCCACCAAGCCCCCTGTAGGCGATGCCACCAAGCCCCCTGTAGGCGATGCCACACAGCCACCTGTAGGCGATGCCACACAGCCCCCTGTAGGCGATGCCACACAGCCCCCTGTAGGCGATGCCACACAGCCCCCTGTAGGCGATGCCACACAGCCCCCTGTAGGCGATGCCACACAGCCCCCTGTAGGCGATGCCACACAGCCTCCTGTAGATGATGCCACCCTGCCCCCTGTAGACGATGCCACCCTGCCCCCTGTAGGCAATGCCACCCTGCCCCCTGTAGGCGATGCCACCCTACCCCTGTAGGCGATGCCATCCAGCCCTCTGTAGGTGATGCCACCCTACCCCTGTAGGCGATGCCATCCAGCCCTCTGTAGGTGATGCCACCCACCTTGCCCCCTGTAGGTGATGCCACCCTGCCCCCTGTAGGTGATGCCACCCTGCCCCCTGTAGGTGATGCCACCAAGTCCCCTGTAGGTGATGCCACACAACCCCCTGTAGGTTGCACCCACCCCCCCCTTCCAGGAGAAGTCACTGACTTCAATATCCATATATGGACAGCGTAGTCGCTGACTTCTCCTGCCACAGGTCGGGAATTCCGCTTCAGAAGTGAGTGACGTCACTGTGTCCATATATGGACAGTGTAGTCACTCACTTCTCCTGTAGCGGAATCCCCAGCCATTGAATCGGGGATTTCGCTGCAGAAGTGAGTCATTTCGCTGTGTCCATATATGGACAGTGTAGTCACTCACTTCTCCTGTAGCGGAATCCCCGGCCATAGAGTCGGGGATTCCGCTGCAGAAGTGCGTGACTTCGCTGTGTCCATATATTGACAGTGTAGTCACTCACTTCTCCTGTAGCGGCATCCCCGGCCATAGAGTCGGGGATTCCGCTGCAGAAGTGCGTGACTTCGCTGTGTCCATATATGGACAGTGTAGTCACGCACTTCTCCTGTGGCGGAATCCCCGGCCATAGAGTCGGGGATTCCGCTGCAGAAGTGAGTGACTTCGCTGTGTCCATATATGGACAGTGTAGTCACGCACTTTTCCTGTAGCGGAATCCCCGGCCATAGAGTCGGGGATTACGCTGCAGAAGTGCGTGACTTCGCTGTGTCCATATATGGACAGTGTAGTCACTCACTTTTCCTGTAGCGGAATCCCCGGCCATAGAGTCGGGGATTCCACTGCAGAAGTGAGTGACTTCGCTGTGTCCATATATGGACAGTGTAGTCACGCACTTCTCCTGTAGCGGAATCCCTGGCCATAGAGTTGAGGATTCCGCTGCAGAAGTGCGTGACTTCGCTGTGTCCATATATGGACAGTGTAGTCACTCACTTCTCCTGTAGCGGAATCCCCGGCCATAGAGTCGGGGAATCCGCTGCAGAAGTGAGTGACTTCGCTGTGTCCATATATGGACAGTGCAGTCATGCACTTCTCCTGTAGCGGAATCCCCAATCCCCGGCCGGGGATTGGGGATTCCGACTCCTACAGCGAGCAATAAAAGACCCTCCTCCTCACATGCACTCTGCACTGTGAGGAGGAGGAGAGAGCGTGCGCGAGCGACGGTAGACCCGGCCATCACTCGGGACACATTCCGGTGATGGCCATGTATTACCCGGCCCCATAGACTTCTATGGGAGCCGGGCACCCGGCCGAAAATAGAGCATGTCCCATTTTTTGACGGCCGGTTTTCCCGGCCGTCAAAAAATCGGTCGTGTGAATAGCCCCATTAGGGGTCTATTATTCCTAATGCAGCCGGGTGCCGGCCGATTTATGAACGGCCGGCACCCTGCCGGGAAACCCTGTCGTGTGAATCCCGCCTTACACTCCCAGCAAAAATTGTTGTCGCCCCCTCAGTTTGTAAATGAGTTGGTGCAATTAGAAAACTTTATCTTGTACATTCAGCAATAGTTCTAGGCTGCCACTTGGTCACAAAACCTCCGTTCTTACAGCGTTTCCTGTGTGGACCGGAAGTCAGTGTCTTCGTATGAACATCGCCTCTCATAAGAATGAATAGAGACTGACTTACTGTCCATACAGTAGACGCTGTAGGATTCGGCTATTCAGAGCGAGGTGTTATCCGACTGAACGGCAGCCCGGAAGGGTGGCTAAAAATAGCCATAGGTGAGTTTCCCAACTACTATATCGTTTATGCCACCTCAACAACAAACGGAAGGAACCTGAAACATTATTTTGCGGAGAGTGCTTCTTTAAGTCCTGCGCTGACCTTTCTTGACATGAAGTGTACAAGTTCACAATATAATTGTCATGTCTATCCTGTTCAACTCCTGAAGTATTAAGCTCCTTGAGTGCCTTGATACTTGATGGGAAGTGCTGTTGAACATCTTTTAGGACGTCCCCACAGGTGATCAATTGGGTTGAGGTCATGTGACATACTTGTCAACTGCAGCACCTTGTTCTTCATTAGGAATGCAGCAGTGGCTTTGGAAGAATGTTTGGGGTCATTGTCATGTTGAAAAAGTCAAAGACCCAGGGTGTGTAGAGAGAGAAGCATTTTTCATATAGCATATCTGGTAAATTTATGATGCCATCAATGAAGTATAATTTCCGCACACATTTAGCACTAATATATCCCCATATAAAAACGTAACCACCGCCAAATATCACTGTGGAGAACATGCACTTGTCATCATACTCCTCCCCCTTTCAACGCCATACAGTTAGGATGCCATCAGATCCAAAAAGATTGACTTTGGCATCATCAGACCAGAGTATGGACTCCCAAAAGTCTTGACCTTTAACAGTATAAGCCTTGGTAAAAGCTAAACGGGCTTTCTTGTGCTTTGACAGTGGCTTCCTGCATGGACGATAAGTTTGCATTTCACTTCTATGCAGGATGGGTCTTACTGTGTGTAATGAACCAGTAATTCTAGTTTGGACATGTGATTCTCCTGCACTTTTCTCAGGAAGCTGTTCATCAGAAAGTTGTTGTTTTTTTCTTCTTAATAACAGTAATTTACTGATCTACACTTACCCTTGTCCTGTCTTGGGCAATGTGCTTTACCTGTACAAGCCATTTGGGCAAAATCTGCATCACAATACCGCAAAATTCATGCATGTTTTTGTCGCCTGCACACTGCCATTATTTGTATCCAATAATAATTATTTGACAATTACAGGTGCTACTTAACCCTGTGAAACACTATCAAAATTAATGCTGACAACAATGGCACCATATGGGGGAGAATTAACTGAACACTGGCAAATATTTCATTATAGAGGTAAGATTAGGAAATCACTGCTGCTACATGTAGGGAACCCTTATACTAGTTTGAGTGTGATAGCTTAACAGACTAATTTGCTAATCATTTATCCACTACTAGCAGCAGAAAACATTTAATTACGTTGTATTTTGTAACTTTCAGGAAGGTCTTTTATAGTTTTAAAAGAAAAATGCTATTTTCTGGTTCTGTATTAATATGTTTTATTTGGAAGCGATATACCAAAGTTGTAGGAACATCAATTAGGAACCTCAAATTACATCTTATTTGTAAATGTGAAATGTATGAATTTATTATGTTTCAGAGGGGGTGCACTTCTTTATGCACCCCCTGGATCTCTGAAAATTATTTGGTAAATGCCATCCCTCAGCGTACCACTCAGATATATTAATCTATACAATTAAGAAGTAGTGGTTGCTGTATAAGGGCTGATTTCACAGGCTGTACACAAAAAAAATAAGCATATTATTGGGTTGACTCTGGCCAGTTCCTTAAATTGCTCTAAGCCTTTTACAGACTCCCATGACTTTTAAACAATATTTGACTATTACTTACTTTGATTTACAGTCTTCATTCTTGTTTTCCTCAGTAAATAAGAGGTTTTGCGGCCAATCGATCACTTCTGTAACCTTTATCTTGAACTGCACCAGAAGGCTAACTTGTTCTCTAAGCTTTTGTTGCTCACAGAACTCTTTTTTCCTCTCAAATCATTCAAATGTCCTTAGCCTAAAAAACAAAATAGGAAAGCTGTTTTGTACATGAAAAGTCATAACCAGTATACTGTAGCAAACAGAAAATAATCAATTTCTTATTTGGAATATGGAATACGAACATGAATTTGTTCTAAGATTAATAAAAGCAAATGTCAAGTAAAGTACAAAGAACTTTACAACTCTTGTGTCTCGAGGTAGATCTAGTAGTCCCAATGCAAAATTGATCTACAAACCATCACGTGTCCTTTACTGGGTAATCTTATGTGGTAGAGGGACCATTGGGCCTCTTCAGATACTATGACAAGGGTGTGATTGCAACCTCTGCATTACCTATAGTTACGGCCCTAATAAAACGCAAATAGTTTTCCTACATTTCACCAGTAGCATCATCATATCACTAGAAACAAGGAACAGTAAGGCTATGTTCACACAGAGTTTTTTGCAGGCGGATTTTCTGCTTCAAAATTCAGTTTGGAAATTTGAGGCAGATTTTCCTCTCCCTGCACGCCGATATTCGCTGTGTTTTTCGCCCACGGCCATTGAGTGCCGCGGGCATAAAACGCCGCGTAATACGCTTTCTCTGCCTCCCATTGAAGTCAATGGGAGGTCAGAGGCGGAAACACCCGAAGATAGGGCATGTCGGTTCTTTCTCCCTCGAGCGGTAAAACCGCCCCCGCCTCCCATTGAAATCAACGGGAGGCATTTCCTGGCCGTTTTTGGCGCGGTTTCCGCATCAAAAACTCTGTGTGAATCCAGTCTAAGGCCTCATGCACACGACCGTAGCCCGACCGTAGCCGTGTGCACGCCCGTGATTTTCGTGTCGGCCGGCTGCGGACTGTCAGCGGACTGTCAGCCGCAAGCCGCCCGCACATGCACATGGCCGGGCCATTGTTTTCAATGAGCCCGGACCGCAACTCCGGACCATAATAGGACATGTCCGTACTTTCTGCGGTCCGGGTTCCCGGGCCGTGCACGGACCGCAAAAACTACGGTCGTGTGCACGGCCCCATAGAAAAGAATGGGTCCGCAATTCTCCCGTGGATTTGCGGGGGAATTGCGGACGCAAAAACACGGTCGTGTGCATGAGGCCTAACCGTCCATGCTTTGTGTCTGATTGTCAGAAATAAGAAATGTAGTTGGAAAAAGCCAAACCAAGAGCCTTATAAAATCCTTGTGCTATTATCCTATGCAATGAGCACACCAGATATACTGTATTTAAAAAATAATCTAAATTTGTTTAATCATTGTAATTCTAAATAATATTTTCAGCTTTTTTACTGCATGAGGCACAAAGACTTAAAATATGGTTCCTGAAATGATGCAAACAAGCCAAGGAAATGCTGGACATGTGTATTAAATCTCCACTAGATGGTGATCAATCTCTTCGAAAATATATAAGAAAGTTCATACCAACAGAGGTTGAGAAAGATGCACATAAATCAGTTTTTACACTGAAAGCAAAGTACAAAACAAGGAGAAAAATAACATGATAATCACAAACTTTACTCAGCCTCAAAAAAAGTGGCAAAAAAAAAAACAACGCATACACAATTGTAATACTAGATTCTTATCTTCATTTTTGGAACAATACTGTTATTTTTTGTCACTACTGTGTAGAAAAACAGTATCCAATAAAACAAAGAATTTGTGACTAACGGAATATTATGCATAATATATTACTCAGTTTTAAAAGGAAATTGTATATTTAAAAACACCAGGGAACAATTTACAGGGAATGTCTCATCAGAACATGACCTATTGTTTAAATAAAGTTTTTATGTTAAACATATTTAAGGGCCGGTTCACATCACTGTTGCCCTTCCATTGAGGGGTTCCGTCTGAGGTTTACGTCGGGTTAACCCCTCAGCGGAAAGGCAAACGGAAACCTAAGCTTGCGTTTCCCTCACCATTGATATTAATGGTGGCGGAAACATAGCTAATGGTTTCCGTCAGTCACCGTTTTGACAGGCTTCCGTTGTTCTTGACAGAACCAATAGCGCAGTCGACTGCGCTATTGATTCCATCAAAACGACGGAAACCATTAGCTAGGTTTCCGTCACAATTGAGTTCAATGCTGAGGGAAATAGAAGCTGAGGTTTCAGCTTGCCTTTCCGCTGAGGGGTTAACCCGACGGAACCTCCGACAGAAGCCATCAGCGGAACACAGACGATGATGTGAACACAGCCAAAGAATTTTTGGTGCTATTGTTTTATATTTTCTATGTCATTATCTATATTTAAAAAATAATCCAAAAATCTTACAGTTTTCACTCTGTCCACTGAGTCTCATAATAGATCTATCACATATCATTCTCAATAGATGCAAACAAAGCAAAAACAAATGTTATACCCAAGTTACGAAAACTAAAACAAAGAAGATGTAACCGGATCCATAATATTTATAATATCCATATAGTTTTTTTTTGTAAGTCTAGAGATCCGCAGTGAGAATATGCTCTTGTTATTTGAAGGAGGAGCTGGGCGCGATTTGCTGTGCTTATGCGAGATATCGGGCGTGGTTAGGGGGCATGGCTTAAAAATGTCCCTCTTTTCAAGATTCAAAAGTTGGCAGTTATGGGTGATGCTCATCTGATATTTTTTATCCTCTGTGTTCACAGTTTGGCTGTTTTTAGATCAGGGTAGAGCTGTGATCTATGCCTACAACTTAGCTACAGTGCCTACAGCGAGTCTAAAGTAGTCTGAAATCCACCTGCTGTCTCATCATTGGTTCATGGTTGCTTCTCTCTCCCACCCCAAGGCAGCTCTCCTCACTGCTGTGTATAAAGCAAGTCCAGCACAAGCTCACCAGAAATTATTTCTATTACAGCAAGGGAATGACAAATTATATATATATATATATATATATATATATATATATATACACATATATATATATACACATATATATATAAAAAGTTACCAGGTAGTAGCCGCACAAACATTGAGGCCCCTGGAGCTTCACTCGAAAGGCGTGTCAGAAGAGAACATTGATTGGTGTCTGTGAAGTCACCGATTGCCAACATAAGGGGCTCAACAGATCCCTACGCCCATCAATCAGTTTAATTCAGAGATTTCCATATCTCTGAAGTTTGCAGACAACTCTCCTACTAAAATTAATGGAACTGTAAATATCTGCCGGCATAATTGTTTAGTATAGGGAAGGATTGTCAGGGCACACAGGAAATAGGCCCGTTAGCTACATGGTGGCAAACCTGGATTCTTAGTTTTCTATCTAGAATAAATAAGTGGGGCAGTATTTTTACTAAGTAAAAGAAAGGGTGCTATGAATTTTATTAAAACACAAGAAAGATGGTGCCGTAGATTATAGTTTGACTTTGAACATCCAATTTTATGTAATTGCTTTGTGAGTATTTCAATACATGGGAATACCTTATCCCAGCGCAATGGTATCCCTGACTCAAGCCTGCAAAATGCAAATCTTTTCTGATTTCACTATGACAATGCTTCCGAATAGGAAATTTTTTGGGATCCAAATGGCCATACACTATGTTTATATTTTGACTGACTTGAATTCAATCCATATCAATGTGCACATTGATGTCTATAAAGTTTTGTATTTAACATAATTGACCTTTCAGGATGTAAATAATCAGACAACAATGGCACAAGCAATTTCATGGTGAAAATCGGCAAACGTTTTTTTTTTACACTTTACTTTAATCATGTGTAACCAATCATAGACATCATAATTTATAAAAATTTGTTGAAAGAGTTTTGTAAATAGTCTTTACTATGGATATATTGCTTCAGCAACTGTAGATACAAAGAAAAGTTCATGGCATGAATTACTGTACAACTAAAATAGAATAAATACACACATATTTTAGGTACAAAGCACATTTCTCAAGAATGTCCAGTGTTACGAATACATCAGTGCATAATATTAATAATAATCGCCAGGTGACGCAATACCTAGCGATTTCGGGGACTGGATAGTGTAGACAGAATAATAAAAATGAGGTATGAAATACTGGACTCGTAAATAGACCAATCTCATCTGTAACTGTAAATAAACCCTTTGGCAATTCAGAATCTAAATGAAACCGCATCATTCAAGGACTGCACCTTTCTGCACCCATGCTTGAGCTGGCAAAAGTGACAAAGAACAGAAGTGACAGGTAAAGTCATGTTGTTAATACATTAAGGCCAATTGTATTCTCGCCTGTGCAAAACAAATTGGATTTAAGTCACATGAAATACCGGCTTAGAGAGGACACTGCGGTTCCACTTTGCGGCTCGGCCGGAGGTTACGTGGTGCTGATTACTCTCCTCCCGCTTCCGCTCATTTTGTGAACACTATAAAATCTGAATCTCGAGCAGGGGGGAGACCGAATCAATACCAGGGACAGAAGAGAATAATCAATAGAATGAAGAGCAATTTAGCTTGATTTTAACTTGGCAACATAGGAGAACAATCATGGTCTTCCGGTTTTATTACATATATGGTATATAAAATAAGAATTATTTATTAATTTACTTAACAGCATCAAGGTATATCACAGCACCAGAGAAGTATGTGTTTTATATATACGAAGAATGAATATGGTTGGTTGACAAAAATGAGAAGCATTAAGTAGTTATTAAATTCAATAAAACCTTTATCACTGTTGCCTTCCATGCTGGCACTTTTTGTCTGGAACACGTCACAAGCTTTTTGCCCATCAAACTTCCGGCATGGCGCTGTAGGACTTTTAAGCACTATTCCAATTATGCACATGTTAAAATACTCAGGTGGCCCTTTTTGTAGAATATTAAGTTTAATACCGGTGTGCACTGTGCGCAAATAGCATACCTATAGTCACGGAGTCAGCGCTTTAAGGAGGCCAAATCCTCTGTGATTGACCTCCATCATCCCCATGCATGCGCGGGCTTTCACAGCCGCTAATGCGGACATCAACAGGGATGGGGCAATCACAGAGGAATAGGTGCGCTTACAGAGCTGTGCTGAATACCTTGACGACTCCAGGTATGTTATTTGCATATAGTGTGCTGTCATTAAAACACAATATTCTGCAAAAAGGGCTACCAGAGGTTTTTAACACGGGCACGATTGGAATAGTGTTTAAACGTCCTATAGAGCCATGCCATCAGTTTGATGGGCAAAAAGCAGGTTACAAATTCTCTTTAAAGTCATCCTCCTATCCCAAAATTTACACATACCTGGTCCCTGCTATTCAGGAGATCCATCACGGTCTTCATAAAAGTGGCTTGCACCTGCTTGGGACCTGAATAAGCAGTCATGGTGGAGGGCAGTCTGTACGAAGATCCCCATGGATTTCCCGAATGTCAAGAACCATGTAAGTCTAACTTTGAGGGTGGGGGGAGTACCCTCCTTCTGGGCAAAAAAAAAAAAAAGCATTTTCAGGTTTTTCCCCAAAGGGTCAAACTAGAGATCAGAGAGATAGGACTCCAGATGTGTGGATTAAAAATTCTTGGTAATAGAATATGAGAAACAGTCCTGTTCAGCCTGAAATTATTCCATCTACAGAGTTAGGGCTCATTCACACTTCTGAATATCGGATTCTGATCATTTCATTTATTACTTAAAAAAACAGAAAAAACTAGTTTATATAAATTTGTATACATTTTATTCACATTTCTGTTTCTTTTATATACACGTTTTTTTATGCACATGCCGGTTTTTTTCCAACACGCAGCATGTTTAACCTGTTAGTGACCGCCCCATAGTGTTTTTACGTCAGTCATTAATGGGCTTTATTCCGATGCAATAGCCTTTCTACGTCACTGCATCGGAATAAATAAACCGAGCAGAGGTAGCTGAGGGCTGGGGGCGTCCCTGCTTGACCGGGTGAGATCGATATTAGTATCGATCTCACCCGTTTAACCCCTCAGATGCGGCGCTCAATAGCGTGCACCGCATCGGAGTGGTTTTGGAGAGAGGGAGGGAGCTCCCTCTCATCCCACCGACACCCAGTGATAAGATCACCGAGTGTCTGTGTCTCCGATGGCAGCCGGGGGCCTAATAAAGGCCCCCAGGTCTGCCTGTAGTGAATGCCTGCTAGATCATGCCGGAGGCATGACCTAGCAGATGCCTATCCGTTTTACACGGACAGGCAGTAATACACTGCAATACAAAAGTATTGCAGTGTATTATAAAAGAATCAGAGAATCACATATTAAAGTCCCCTATTGGGGGAAAAAAGTTTAAAAAAAAATGAAAACCCCACTTTTTCCCCTTACAAATGCTTTATTATTAACAAACAAAATAAAGTAAAAAAGTTACACATATTTGGTATCGCCGCGTCCGCAACGACCCCGACTATAATCATTTACCCCAACTACATCATTTAACCCGCACGGTGAACGTCGTAAAAAATAAAAAAAAAAACATGCAAAAATGTTTGTTTTCTTTGAATCAAGCCTTAAAAAAAAATGTGATAAAAAGTGATCAAAAAGTGGCATCTACTCCAAAATGTTACGGCTCTTCAAATATGGCGAAACAAAAACAAATAATTTTGAAAAAAGTGTTTTCACTTAGTAAAAGTAGTAAAACATACAAAATCTATACAAATTTGGTATCGTTGTAAATTTAGGACGCAAAAACGTGTGGCAAAATTTCTGTTTTTTTTCTATTCCCCCCCCCCCCAAAAAATAAAAGTTAATCAATAAATTCTATGTACCCAAAATTGTGCTATTAAAAAGTACAACTTGTCCCGCAAAAAACAACACCTTATACAGTCGACGCAAAAATAAAAAGGTTATAGCTCTTTGAATGAGACGATGGAAAAACGTAAAAAATGGCTTGGTCATTAAGGTCTAAGATAGGCTGGTCATTTGTTGTTACTATCAACTCACATTTTTATTTGCCAATGAGTACCGCCAAATCGCGGCAAAACTGCACTTTTTTTTTACAACGTCACTGCAGAACTGTGGCATGACCGCTATATCTGAATATACATGGAGGAGGTTGTGGATGGACCGGAGAAGAGACGCAGGCACCTAGCCTAGCCCACTCAAACCAATTAAACTGGCCCGCTTAGCTGGGATGCTCCTTGAAGGAGGTGGTGCTTTACTTGATTCCTGCGCTGACGCCTGTCCCTGCTATGATGATTACCATTTGCATTGGCAGGCTAGCGCAAAGCAGCAGAATGGTAAGGACTCGCTTTGCTTGTAAAAGTTGAAGAAGCCAGCCGCTCAGAGCAGACTCCTAGGAGCAGCGTTTCAGAATTTAGAACATACAATTTGTTCCCACCGTTTTTAATAAGTTGGTGCACCAGGCGGTTGCACTCCTTGCCTGGTAGTAGAGAAGGCCCTGCCAAAAGACTATGAAGCATTAAACTGTCTACATAAATTATCTCTACCTTGTGAAACTAAATTTAAAATTCAAAGTTAAGACAAAGAGAACGAGATCAGTAATCGGACACATTAAATCGAGCATTAACGTGTCAAAACTTAAAAAAAACATTACTAAATTGAATGTACAAAGCTCAATGCAGTGACACATGGACACAATAAGTCGACACAAAAAAGGTGTGGTCAGAAAAAATGTATGTTAAAATAAATGCAGACCCTTCCAGCTATGGATTGTTTCTAAAGTTCTCCTGCCTCCTCCCTCTTCCAGCGTCTCCTGATTTTATTGCTATTCCTTCTTAACTTATTATCTTTTCAATTTCATCTTCTCACCCTCTCTTCCAAAAACTGTAATAAAGGATTAGGCGCAAATGTGAGAGCTAAGTCCCCTGCCTCGCCTGTACCTTTAATTCAGATTTTAATGAGCCGCGCTGGCTGCATCCTGGTGCAGTGAGGATTCTAGCCATGTAATTGTATTTTGCTCTACATAAGGAGTGAGTATTTGTCTCTTCATCATTCTCCCTGCCTCCTGAATCCTCTACAATTGTCAGGAGGTCAGTGTGCATGACCCTGAATCAATTAGCAGACAAGGCATTTGCATTTTATATGCACTTGTCAGAGGATTTCAGTACAATTCTACCTTCTTTAGTGTTCTAGATCGAGTAAGGATGTGAATCTGTATCACAGACAATGAAGTGTATATAAAGCACCATGTTTGTGCCTATGAGTGGAATAGGTACTTGTGTAGAATTTCTGCATAGCCAGCACTGCGTGTATTAATCCTAATTTGCATTTGTACCTTACACAACCTAACATATCATATCCAGTAGACATCTACACTTCCTGTATTGTCTTATTTGCATTCTATACGCAGGCATATGTAGCAGAACTATGTATTTTATTTGGCACAACTAATCATGATATCACCCAATGTGTTAGGCCTCATGCACACGACCGTAAAAACTCCCGTTATTACGGGTCGTAATCACGACCCGTAATAACGGGCTCATAGACTTCTATTGGCGACGGGTTTTTCTCACGGGAAGGTGCCCGTGCCGTTGAAAAAGATAGAACATGTCCTATTTCAGGCCGTAATAACGGCACGGACAGTCCATAGAAGTCTATGGAGCTCTCGTAATAACGGGTGTCTACATGTGTGCACCCGTCATTACGGCAGCGTTGCTAAGCGATGTCAGTAAATAGTCACTGTCCAGGGAGCTGAAAGAGTTAACTGATCGGCAGTAACTGTTTCAGCACCCTGGACAGTGACTACCGATCAGTATAACCTGTAAAAAATAAAAATAAAAGACGTTCATACTTACCGACAACTTCCTGCTTCCTCCAGTCCGGTCTCCCGCCCGTTGCCTTGGTGACGCATCCCTCTCGACATCCGGCCCGACGTCCTGGATGACGTTTCAGGCCATGTGACCGCTGCAGCCAATCACAGGTCAATCACAGGCTGCAGCGGTCACATGGACTGCCGCGTCATCCAGGGATGTCGGGCTGGATGTGAAGAGAGGGACGCGTCACCAAGACAACGGCCGGGTAAGTATGAATTTCTTTAACTTTTATTACAGAAAGGGCTGTCCCTTCTCTCTATCCTGCACTGATAGAGAGAAGGGGCTGCCGATTAGTGCAGTGCTATTTTGCCGCCAAAAACGTGCTCGTAAATACGGGTGGAATACGTGTGACACCGGACCCATATTTACGGGCACGGGTTCATAAATACTGGTGCAAAACGGGTGGAATACGTGTGACACCGGACCCGTATTTACGCCAGTATTTACGGGTGGGAAAAAATACGGTCGTGTGCATGAGGCCTTATATGCAGTTTTACATGGAACTGCAAGTAAATCCACTGTATTACCAAGACTAACATAGTGAGGGTCTGTTCACACGGCTTATTTTGGAGCATAAAAGCCTCATACTACGCTCCAAAATACACTTAAAATACGCCTGCAAACAGCTTCCCAGTTATTTCAATGGGAAATACACGGCTGTTCACATTTATTTATTAAACGCTGCTGAATTTTAAAACAACGCCTCGTAAAAAGAAGTAGCATGTCACTTCTTGAGGCATTTTTAGAGCGGATTTTCCATAGACACTACTAAAAAACGGCTCACAAAAAGCCTCAAAATAAGCTTCAAATTTAAAAATGTAATTTTCACCTTGAAATCAGAGGCGGTTTTCCCTTGAAAAATAGCCTTGCAGTTTTCAGGCACTTCTTTTTGTACCTGTGAACATACCCTAAGGCCCCATGCACACAACCGTAGATTTCGTCCGTAATTACGGACCCATTCATTTCTATGGAGGACGGACACCTTCCTGTATATTTACGGGAAGGTGTTCGGGCCGTAGAAACCGGAGTGGCGGCGGAGAGAAGCGGCAAAAGAGTGGGGCAGCAGCAGAGAGAAGCGGCGGTCGAGAGAAGTGGCGTCAGGAAGCAGAAAGAGGAGAGACACAGCAGGAGGAGGAGACCCGGGCAGGACGAGTTTGTCCAGGAAAGAGATCGCAGAGAGTACCCAGCCCCAACCCTGCAGCCACCAGCATTAACCGCCCAGCAGCCACTAGCAATAGCCGCCCAGCCGTGCAGAGGTCCAGCAGTGCGATGTCCAGAGGTCCAGCCGTGCGGTGCCCAGAGGTCCAGCCGTGCGGTGTCCAGAGGTCCAGCCGTGCGGTGTCCAGAGGTCCAGCCGTGCAGAGGTCCAGCAGTCCAGCCGTGCAGAGGTCCAGCAGTCCAGCCATGCGGTGTCCAGAGGTCCAGCTGTGCGGTGCCCAGAGGTCGAACCGTGCGGTGTCCAGAGGTCCAGCCGTGCAGAGGTTCAGCCGGACAGAGGTCCAGCAGTGCGGTGTCCAGGGGGTCCAGCCGGGCAGAGGTCCAGCCGTGCGGTGCCCAGAGGTCCAGCCGTGCAGAGGTTCAGCCGGACAGAGGTCCAGCAGTGCGGTGGTGCAGCAGCCAGAATTTGGAAGCAGCCCAAGGACGAGGGAGACGACGCTGAGGAGCACAAGTACTGGACTTGTTTTTCCAATGGGCGAGGACAAAGAGGCCCAAATCCCGTAGTCGTACACCAGAGACTTTCCCACACGGGGAGACGCAACAGACATTGAGCCGCGCACTTCCACGTCCCAACTTCCCGCCCGTGGCTACCTCATGGCCGGGTACCGGCACCCATTTATGAGGGCCTGTGTTATTTGAAGTCGATGTTTCATCCCGAGAAAGAGATCCGATTCTGATTGTCTACAGGAAAATAAAAGTTAACCCAACATCGGTGTCGTATCTACTGTGCACAACTACAGCACCCACCTACATACCGGAAAGGTTAGGTGCACATTAATTAAACACTCGGGTGTGGGCATGTGAGCTGCAGGCAATCTAAAATTCTGTTGGTCGCTCCTTAGCAACAGACTGTAGACTGACACTTTATCAACAACAGTGCAAAAAACACAATTTGAAGTCTGCTGCCAAGGAGCAACATGGCAGTGGTTTGAGGTGGATCCACAGGCTGCAAATTTTGTCGCAGAAATCAAAATGGGTTTGTTTCTGCAGAAAGCACAGGGATTTCTTCAAGTTCCATTCAGATGAATGTAACTTATTTTGGGTCGCAAATATTTCTGCAACAATAATACCATCATACATAGGCTATATAGGAAATATATTAGATCTGCAGGATAAGTTAGAGTTGTAGAAAGAAAGGGTATTAGATAAACATTTATAACTAAACAAATAAACGAGTTAATAAACCTGAACCTAATGGGTTAGGGGCAGTAAACAACATCTCGGTTATTCACTGTGGTACCAATGCCACAGTGCAGCTACAGGCAAGGCGCAGGGAGTGTGACTGTCAGAGTCCAATGAAACTTTGGGGCAAGGGTCAGTGTTCATGGGAACAAGAGCAAGCCTTCCTATTGGCCAGCCTGGTCTCTACACTAAACCACCAATTAGGTGGCCGGAAACTCATGACTCCGAAGTAAATCATCTCATAACAATTGTGATGACCAGTTGAATGTGAGTTGACACGTGTTATGCGGCTTCCACAAGGAAGTTATATTTTGGCTCTGCATGGTAGTATTTTCTTAGAACTGTATGGTTTTAATTTGGCCGCTGTATGACAATTATTTGAGAAGTCTACAGCAGTATTATTTGAGATCATGTGCATAAGCGCGTTTTATCATGTGGGTCTGATCCCATTACAAACTTCTCTATATATTTTACATGCACATTGTTCACTAAATTAAGTGTTTTACTGGAGATTTAAACATATTGTCCCCCAAGACTTCCCTGCAGAGTGTTGCAACGCTCCTCCAGTACTTTTATTACTTATTTTTGTTCTGTAAAAATGATTCTTGGTACTCTGCTCATCACTCTTGAGGCCAACACGAAGCTCAAGCTATAAACCAGCTTAGAGATCTTCAGCTTACTGGTCCAAATCTCTCATATCATACTCATTCCCTCAGGAAACCACAAACAAACCAGCAGCAGCCAGCTGGAGGCAGTGAATGGAGACATCTCAAAGCTGTGCCTGCTTCTACATTTATGGTGGATAATTTTGCTTTCACAATGTCAGCTTTTATAGCTTTATACAGTACATGATGGGTTAATGAAATATATCAATTACACATGGATATGTATGCCCAGATAAAATACAATTAGCAAGAGCGGTTTATTGATGATGTGGAGGGTACTCAAATATCCATTATACACATAAAACTAATAATTATACTATATAAAACACATACTAGTGTCTTAAGGGAGTGTTTGGGTATGTTCAGATGGCTCATTTTCAGCCGTTTATCGGGACGTAAACGCCCCAAAAAAACGGAAGCTGAACGCCTCCAAACATCTGCCCATTGATTTCAATGGGAAGAACGACGTTTTGTGCTGACGGGGCGTTTTTTCACACGGTCGTTTGAAAAAATGGTGCGTAAAAATATACCCTGTAAAAAGAAGTGAATGTCACTTCTTGAGCCGTTTTACATTGTGTCAATAGAAAAACAGCTCCAACAACGGCCGCAAAAAAAAACAACTCATCAAAACACGTTTGATGCTTTAAAAAAATGGCTGAAAATCAGAGGCTGTTTTCCCTTGAAAACAGCTCCGCATTATACAGCTGTTTTTACTTTTCCATGTGACCATAACCTCAATGTTCCGCCTTTGCTTATGCAGCTTGGGGTGATTTATTTTGGGGTTCCTTAGAATCAACCATGTTTGACAGTTCCATTGGGATCAAGCATTTAGTATTATACAGGGCTTCATCATGTCTGATAATACCATTAGCAAAAGTAAAATCTGATGGGATCACTGTGATCAAGCTCTTAAATAATGGGTTGAAGCATCAATGAGATGTCCGGTTAGATTAATTACCTTTACCACAAAAAAAAAAAAAAATAGTTGATAAGGTACCACTTGTTTAACTATAGTCATTCTATGAGTTAAATAATTTAGATTTTTCTACTTGTTATTATAGCCAACTAACCCCCCCTCCCCCTCCCCCTCCCATACACAAACCACCACCACCAACAACGTTGGTTAGTCACCAGCATAGCCTCCTGCATTAGCCAGCCATTAGGAGTTATTACTGTAGAAGAAAGAGAGGTAGATGTTTCCAAGTGGTTAATTGGTTAACATGCTTCAGTCAATCATTGTTGCATAACATTGTTGATCAGACTTTGTCTTTTTTACCCCTTGAATGCACCAGGTATATTGCTAGTTTAAAAGGTTCTCACCTCTCCATATACTAAGACTAGGGCCTGATTGTTAAAAACACAAAACAGACAACATAAGGCCTCATGCACGTGACAGGAGAGTGTACGGAACCCCTGCGGCTCCATACTACAAGCGAAAGAACCAGTAATACATCATCCAATGGAGCATGCCACATTATTTTTTTTAATTAATCCAACAGAAATAACCTACATATGCCTCTGTACAGTGGTGTAACTAAAGGCGTCGCAGCGGTCGCAAATTGCGACCGGGCCAGAAGCCAGGGGGGCCCAGGGTCCCCCCCCGCACCACTTCCTTTAAAAGTTACTATAGTAACCGGGGCCAAATGTAATAAACTACCCAGGCCCCTGTTACTATAGTAACTGACAGTATACTCACCCTCCGGAGAACAATGGAGGTCCCAACGACTCTTCGCGTCATGACGCTGTGCACCGTACATAACGTCACAACGCCGCGCACAACATCCCGACGCTGGATGGAGTCAGGATCTCTGCTGCAGCCAGAGAGGAGGGTAAGTATAATATTACTGTCTGCTGGGGCCCAGGTTGTCCAGTCCCTAAAAATGTAGGCCTATCCTCAGGATAGGTCATCAATAGCTGATGGGTCAGGGTTCGACTGCCGGGACTACCCGCCAATCAGCTGTTTTAAAGGGGTGCAGAGATCGTACAAGCGCTGCTTTCCCTTCATTCCGGTCACTTGCTGTGAATCGCCGACACGGTGTGAGCAAGTAAGAGAAACTAAGGAGAAGCAGCGCTCGTACTAGATCTGCACCCCCTTCTAAACAGCGGATTGTCAGGGGTCCCGGCAGTCAGACCCCGAACCATCATCTATTGAAGGCCTATCTTGAGGATATGAGGATATCCATGTGGTAGGCTTAGATACAGAGCCCATCAGACAGTAATCTTATGTTGTATAAGATTACGGTCTTCTGGGCCCTGTATCTAAGCATCTTACCATGACCAAATTGCAAGCTTAGATACATGGCCCATTTGTGATCCTGACTGCTGCGCCCTGTATCTAAGCCTACCACATTGGTAGGCTTAGATACAGGGCGCAGCAGAAAGTAATCTTATACTGTATAAGATTACTGTCTGCAGGACCCTGTATCTAAGCCTACTATGTGGTAGGCTTAGAAACGGTGCAACGGACAGTATCACACATGGGCCCTGCATCTAAGCCTACCACATGTGTTACTAATGGTTTGTTTTTTGTGGGTTTTTTACAGGTTCGGTCGTTGGACTACGTCGGATTTGAGGACTCCTTCGATTACGCCTTTTTTTATTGTCATTAAAGTACATTTAACGAGGGTTGTGTGTTTTGTTTTTTTATTTCAATTAAATACTTTTTTGATGTCTTTGTACTTTTATTTAAACTTTATTACTACCGCCTTAATAATGGCCGCTGGCTGATTGACAGAGACCATTACTAAGGTGTGGCTTAGTATTAGCCGATGCAGAAGCTAACACTAACCCCCATTGTTACCCCAATACCCACCGTCACCATGGGTCCCGGGAAGAGCCGGGTACAATCCAGTACCCGACCATCCGTAGTGATGGTAGGGAACAGAGGCGGCCACTGGCTGGTATTATTAGGCTGGGAAAACCCAGAAAGAGCGTCCCTTCCCACCCTGGTATCGCAAGCCTGCTGCTGCTATGTTGTATCTGGCTGATTACGAAAAATGAGGGGACCCCACGTCATTTAAAAATAATAATTGGAAAAAACAATGTGGGGTCCCCCCGTTTTTCATGACAAGCCAGATAAAACATAGCAGCAGCCTAGTATTACCAGGGTGAGAAGGGCCACTGCTTTTGGGCTTTCAGCAGCACACCCCCCGCTGTAAAAAGGGAGACGTGCAGCCGATATAATAATAATGTATGGGGATGTGCGTTCGGCGTAACGACCGCTCGTCACCATATATAGCGCCTTGTGACTGGAGCAAACAAGCACCAATCAATGAGCGGTCTCGATCGGCACTCGTTGCACCGTTCAAAATTTGCGAGTGAAATAGGGCCTTAAGGCATCTGCACAACTGAGAGAGTTGTACTATGGTTCTGAACAACTTGTAGTACAAAGCTGTTATGTGCGTGAGGTGTCTGTTTGCGAAGACTAACAGAGACTGACCATTTGATGAGAAAGAATTGTTAGTGTTGTCTTGTAAGATTTTAGTTTCACCAAGTATTCACTTCACTAATGGGATGGTAAGCTTCTAAGAAAATTATTAAAGTATTGGGTATTGTTTCAGTTTGGTTTAAATGAAAGACCTTATTGGAAAGTAGCTTCCAGTTCTTATTAAGCTGTTATGACACATCTAGCACTAATACCACCTTGCCTCCCTTCTGTAACCCTCACCATTTTTTCTTTTCAGTCCTTAAGCCAGTCTGATCTCCATGTAATCAGGTTTCTTTGGACTGAGTAACACAAAAGCCATGAAAATAATCACAGATCAAGCACAAATCCGCAGTCACTTCCAGGGATGAAGACCCGAGAACTGTACCTGCCCGAGAGATGAATGACTGGGTTAATCAAACCTCAAGTGATTAAACTTACAGATAAAATTAGCGTGATCACGTCCTGACTTTGATGAACCAAACTTTTGAACGTGAATCTGCACGTTAATATTTACTTCATCTGTAAAAGATATATATATATATATATATATATATATATATATATATATATAGTCCAGGCTCCTAAGTCTAAAAAATTAGAAGCTAAATGAATTTTGGTTGCCAAATTAAAAATTAACATAATTAAATGCATTTACACTAGACTGTAGATTGATTTACTGACCGAAGAATTAAAGTGGTTTTCCCACAATTAACATTTATCCCCTAACCACAGAATAGGTGATAAATGTATGATCACAGAGACCTCCACCGATCTCTAGAACAGGGTCCCGACCGCCGATCCTCCTCACTGGACGATCGCAGTGAGGAGGACTTTAGATGGATAGGCGGTGGCGCATGTGTGCTGCCACTCTAATCCAAGTTTTTGGGAATGATGGAAACAGATGACCGCTGTACTTACCTATCTCACTCAGCCTGCTAGAGATCGGTGTGGGTCCCAGTGATGGGGCCCGTAGCGATCAAGTATATATCATCTATCCATGGTCATTTTGGGATAACAGCTCACTGCCCGAAGCATTTACAGAAAAAGATGTGCTCTACATTGTTTCTGCCTGCAGCTGCCACTAGGGGGGGGGGTGTGCGTGGGTGTGTATATATATATATATATATATATATATATATATAAAATTATTAATATTATATATATATATATATATATATATATATATATATCGATCTCATGGTAAGAACATCGTTCGCGCTCTATTACGGAATAGTACATCGCGGGAGGATCGGCCATCCGGCTATGCCTTCAACGGAAGCCTAGTGGGTTCTGACACAGTCAGGACCCACTATGCTTGCTGTCAGCGAGTAGTGGACAGCTCTAATACACTGCACTACGCATAGTAGTGCAGTGTATTAGCATTGCGATCAGGGACTCCTGCCTTCAAGCCCTCTAGTGGAACAAAATTAAAAAGCAGAAAAAAAGTAGTGTAAAAATAAAAAATATAAAAAGTTTAACAGTAAAAATCCCTCTTTTTCCCTTATCAGTCCTTTATTATAAAAATAAACAAATAAACTATACATAATTGGTATCGCCGCGTCCGTAACGACCTGAACTACAAAAGCATTCAGTTATTTATCCAATGTGGTGAACACAATAAAAGAAAATAATAATAAACCATACCAAAATAAAAAAAATTTTGGTCACTTCATCTCCCAAAAAATGTAATAAAAAAAGATCAAAAAGTTACATGTACCTAAAAATGGTACTGATCAAAACAACAGTTTGTTACGTCAATAAACAAGTCCTCACACGGCTTTCTTGATGGAAAAATAAAAAAGTTATGGCTCTTAGAATAAGGTAACACAAAAAGTAAAAGACTTCATAAAAAAGTGTTTTATTGTGCAAACGCCATAAGACATAAAAAAAAAACTATAAACATATGGTATTGCCGTAATCGTATCGCCCCGCAGAATAAAGTGAATATGTAATTTATAGCGCACGGTGAACTGTAAAAAAAAAAAATAGAATGAAAAACAATAGTAGAATTTGTTTTTTAGTCACCACGCCTCATAAAAAATAAAAACCGATCAAAGAGTCACATGCACCCCATGAAAACTACAATTAATTCCTCAAGGGGTCTAGTTTCCAAAATGGGGTCTTTTAAAGGGTCCCCTCTACTGGTACCTCAGAAGCTCTGCAAATGCGACATGGCGCACAGAAACCAATCCAGTAAAATCTACATGCTAAATAGCACTCCTGCCTTTCAGAACTCTGCCGTTTGTCCAACCAGCAGTTTATGACCACATGTGTGGTATTGCCGTAATCGAGAGAAATTGCTTTACAAATGTTGGGGCGCTTTTCCTCCTTTATTCCTTGTAAAAATTTAAAATTTGTACCTTTTAATCTGAAAAATGTGATTTTCAATTGAACAGCCTAAATCCACAAAATGCAGGAAAAAAACCTGTGGGGTTTAAATGCCCACTATACCCCTCAATAAGTTACTTCAGGGGTGTAATTTGCCAAATAGGGTCACTTTTGGGGGGTTTCCACTGTTTTAGCACCACAAGACCTCTTCAAACCGGACACAGTGCCTAATAAAAAGGAGGCCACAAAATCCTCTAGGTGCACATTTGCTTTGGAGGCCGGTGCTTCAGTCTATTACCACACTAAGGCCACATGTGGTATATTTCTAAAAACTGCGGAATCTGGGCAATAAGCATTGAGTTGCGTTTCACTGGTAAAACCTTGTTTTACAGAAAAAAATTGAATAAAAAGGATTTTCTGACAAAAAAGAAATTTGTGAAGTTCACCTCTACTTTGCTTTAAATTACTGTGAAACACCTAAAGGGTTAATAAACTTTCTAAATGCTACTTTGAGGGGTCTAGCTTCTAAAATGGGGTGTTTATGGGGGTTTCTAATATATAGGACCCTCAAAGCCACATCAGAACTGAACTGGTACCTTAAAAATTTTTTAAAAAAAAAAAGGAGGTTTTTGCCATTTTATTCAAAAAAGTAGAAACTGTTCTAAGCCTTGTAACGTCACAGAAAAATAAAAGAATGTCCAAAAAATGATACCAACATAAAGTAGACATATGGGAAATGTGAACTAGTAACCATTTTGGGTGGTATAGCCATCTGTCGTACAAGCAGATAAAATTTGAATTCAGAAAAATGCTATTTTTTCAAAATTTTCTCTAAATGTAGCTATTTTTTACAAATAAACACTGAATATATCGACCAAATTTTACCACGAACATAAAGCCCAATGTCTCACGAGAAAACAATCTCACAATTACTTAGATAGGTATAAGCATTCCGAAGTCATTACCACATAAAGTGAAATATGTCAGATTTGAAAAATGGGCTCTGAGCTTTAAGGTCAAAACTAGGCTGCGTCCTTAAAGGGTTAATGTAACCCATAATCTGTACAATTTCATTGAAAAACAAACTGAAATTTTTTAGGGTGGAAAAATATAAAACAAAAATAATGTGGTTGCATATATATGCACACCCTTAAAACTAATATGTTGTTGAATTACCCTTTGACTTCATGACAGCATTCAGTCTTTTTGGGTAGAGGTCTATCAGCACGGCACATCTTGACTTGGCAATTGTTGCCCACTCTTCCTTGCAAAAGTGCTCCAAATCTGTCAGATTTCGAGGGCATCTCCTGTACACAGCCCTCTTCAGGTCCTGCCACAGATTTTCAATGCGATTAAGGACTGGGCTCTGGCTGAGCCATTCCAAAACTTTGATCTTCTGGTGAAGCCTTCTTTTATTGATTTGGAGGTTTTGCTTTGGGTCGTTTTCCTGCTGAAAGTTGAAATTCCTCTTCATTTTCAGCTTTTTAGCAGATGCTGCAGGTTTTGTGCCAATATTGACTGATATTTGGAACTGTTCATAATTCCCTTCACCTTGACTAAAGCCCCAGTTCCAGCTGCAGAAAAACAGCCCCAAAGCATAATACTGCCTCCAACATTCTTGACTGTAGCTATGGTGTTCTTTTGGCTTTGCACCAAACATACCTTTTGGAATTCTGGCCAAAAGTTCAACCCTAGTCTCATCAGTCCATAACACGTTTTCCCACATGCTTTTAGCAGACTTGATGCAGGTATTTGCAAAACATAGCCGGGCTTGGATATTATTAGTTAGAAAAGGCTTCCGTCTTGCCACCCTACCCCACAGCCCAGACATATGAGGAATACTGGAGATTGTTGTCACATGCACTACACAACCAGTACCTGCCAGAAAGCCTTGCAGCTCCTTTAATGTTGCTGTAGGCCTCTTGGTAGCCTTCCGGACCAATTTTCATCTTGTCTTTTCATCAAGTTTTGAGGGACGTCCAGTTCTTGGTAATATCACTGTTGTGCCAAATGTAATCCACTTTTTGATGAACGTCTTCACTGTGTTCCATGGTATATCTAATGCCTTGGAAATTGTTTGGTACCCTTCTCCTGACTGATGCCTTTCAACAATCAGATCCCTCTGATGTGTTGTAAGCTCTTTACGGACCATGGCTTTTGCTGTCACATGCAACAAAGAAAATTTCAGGAAAATCCTAATAGAACAGATGAACTTTATATGGGGTTGCTCAGAATCACTTTAAATAATGGCAGCTTTGTACTGACTAGTATTGAACATGAGTTTGAGTGTCATTGGCAAATTCTGAACACAACCACATCCCCAATTATAAGAGGGTGTTCACACTTATGCAACCACATTATTTTTGTTTTTTATTTTTCCCCTCTAAATTATTTCAGTGTTTTTCAATGGAATTGTACAGACTGTGGGTCACATCAAAGGTGGAATAAGTTATGCAAAGACTTGTTTTGTACGGACTTTGTTACATGACAAAAACTGGAATTTTAACAGGGTTGTGTAGACTTTTTCAGCACTTCAGGAATTTAAATATATGTGATTTATTCTCCCATGTAGCTAAATACAACTTTTATCCCTCTCACAGGGACTTTCTCTGAGAGATCCTTGCACCTGCTGCAGAAATAACCCCATTCAAATGAATGGAGATGATTTTCAGATGAAGACAATTTCTGCAAAGAAATGTTGCGTGTGACTGCACCCTGAAAAAGGCCCCACGGCCTGCCATGGCTATATACCTTTCAGGCTGCGTAAAAGGCACAGCCTTTAGATTGCTTGTCAGTGTTAGACGGGGTTCCCACGTATCGTAAACGACGCCGATTTTCCGTAAATTCAGTGCAGAAAATCGGAGCGTTTACAGTAGCAGCAAAGAGGAGGAGATTTGAACAAATCAAACCTACACACTGCTGAAAAAATCTGCTGCAAAAACGTTTATAAATTGACCTTGCTCATTTGTTGCAGGCTTTTCACATTGAATTCAGTGATAGCAAATGTTACGAGCAAATTCGAAGAAAAATAAATATTGTGTGTAAAATGTATTTTAAAAAAGGCAATACTTACCTCTCAAACACTGTAATAGCAACACATTGCTCAATTTTCTGCCCTCCTAGGAGGACGTTTCATCCCATGTGACGGATACAGCCAATCACAGTCTGCACATGTCACATGGGCTGCGGCATCATTCCAGGAAACCAAGCTGCACAGAGAACAGAGGGACGCGTCGCCCAGGGGTAAGCACTGCCTTTTTATTTTTTCCAGTACTGTTACCACAGGGGAGATTCTGGCCAAAAATCTGCACCACAATTTGATGCGGTTTTTCGCCCGGAATTCCCTGCAGGTTCTAGGTAGGATACACTGCATACTCTTGCACAGTATATCCACACCATGGGATGTTACCATTCAGAGGAATGGCACAATGCAGAGTTCTAAAAACACATCCTCCAGCAATGTTATGTTATGAGGAATAAAAGTATTTGGTATAACGGATGTGTCCGGAGAGCGGACAGGTCCTTTTTAAAAGAAATTTCCACCCAAAAACAAAAATTAAAAAGTAGTTTGTATGAGAAAATACAATTTTAAAATTTACATTGATTAACAATTAATGAATAGCAGTAAAAGAAGAATCTGCATGACCCCAAGAATGGTGCTGTCAAGCTCCGCTAAAGGAAGCAGAATTTCTGAAGTTAATAAAGTAGTTCACAACATAATCATGATGTGTGCCACAAAAGTAAAGTATATGGTGTGAGACAAATTTGTGTGTTTTAGGCTCTGCTCACATTTGCGTTGGAGATTTCATTGGGATTCGTCACAACGTTTTGGCTTCTGCTATAAACAGAAGCCACAATGCAGATGTGAACAGAGCCTTTAACTAGGCAGGTTTAAAAAGTATATATGTTTGGAAAAAACCTCTATAAAAAAGGAGACATGGCTAAAACGTGATTTTATGCTGCAAATTTATTATAGATTACTGCAAAATATTGGTGCAAACGTACGCGAGCCATAAGATGCAGTAAATAGAGGCCTAACATGAAGCTCCTGGACCACCACACAAAATCATTTACAGGGTCTCCCACATACCATGTGCCATTTATAATACTACTGTAGTTTTATGTGGAAGAGGGGACTTTGGACCCACTCCGGCACCAGGGCCTGGATGCAACGGCTACCTCTCTACTGGAAGCCTGTAGAATCCATATTCTAAAAAGTAAAACTTACGCAGGAGACTAAAAACTGTGAACCAGCAAACTGTGCAGAACAGTTAGATAGTCGTGTCATTAAATTGGATAAGCCTTAATCTTAAGTTCTCCTACCACCTGCCTGCTATTTATGCGTAAACGCTACCCATTACTTATTTTATATTTCATAGAGAATCTATTTATCCCCTGACTTTACATCTAATGGAATTATAAATCAAAGTCAAATTTAGTGCTCGTCTAAATATAGAATCAATGTGAGGAGTAGGGGGAGGACGATTATTCTTCCTCCACCATAAACACACGTATCGCTCATAGACGTTATTAACTGCTGCAATGGCAAACACTATGCTGGAGATGGTATTTCCACAATTATATGTGCAAGCCATGAATTGGATAAATAGAGTGTAAATATGATATTGATTGAAATAAAATGACAGAGGTGGCCGTGGTTAGCACACAATGGCCTCTATGTTTGCTGCATACAATTTTGAGACTAGCAAGAGGTTAACATATAAGAACCTTGGAAGAATTACTCACTTGTCTGCTCTAAAAACCATCATCCAAACCAGTCTTTTTTTTTTTCTTTTTTTTAACACAAAACAGATCAAAAGAGAAGATTTGCGCTGACTGAAGATATCAAATACAAACAGCAGATGTGTACGACTAAACGGCTGTTCAGACCAATTTGTCAAAATCTATAAAATTTTCATGACAAGTTCTTAAAATAGCTATCTAGAATAATATCTCATAAGTGAAATTAATTATTAACATAACTTCTAGTTTTCACAGTTTCTATTTGAATCCCTTTGAAAGGTGATTGTATACTATGGTACTATATATTTATGATTTTAAAAAGGAGTTATTCGGGAAGTGAACATTTTTTTCTTAGGGGCTGCAAATGAAATAAATAAAAAATCAGTACTTAACTATCCTTTCCCCCAGCGATGTCGCTCCGGCGGCAGTCCCGATGCTTGTTTACATGAACGTAGCGTGTAACCGCTGCAGCCAATCGGAGGGCTCAGCGGTGCTCTCTGGTGACAAATCGCATTATGCCACAAATACAACATGTGGCTGCTGAGTCCACTGATTGTCTGCAGCGGTCACATGTCACGTGCATGTAAACAAGCACCAGGACTGCGGCCAGAGCGACAGCACTGGATCGCCGGGGACAAGAATAGGTAAGCATTGCTTTTTTTTTTTGTTTCATTTATTTCATTTGCAGCCCCCTAGAATAAAATTTCACTTTCCGGATAACCCTAATGCTTACACATATATAAGTGAATTCTGTGTCAGTGTACTCATATAATTTGTGCCCATCTAAAATCAGAACATTTTAATGCCTTTTCACATAAGGTTTTTGTCTGGCATCTTAAATTGCATAACCAGTGTTTTGTAAATTTATTATGGAGTTTCTGGTGGAGCTCTCTATTTTGAAACATTTTAAACATGACTTTTTTTCCTGGCGTTTTTGCAGTCTAAGGCTGGAATCACACGAGCACATTACGTCCGTAATGGACGGAACGTATTTCGGCCACTAATCCCGGACCGAACACACTGCAGGGAGCCAGGCTCCTAGCATCATAGTTATGTACGACGCTAGGAGTCCCTGCCTTGCTGCCGGACAACTGTCCCGTACTGTAATCATGTTTTCAGTACGGGACCGTAGTTCCACGGAGAGGGAGTGACTCCTAGCGTCGTGCATAACTATAATGCTAGGAGCCCGGCTCCCTGCAGTGTGTTCGGTCTGGGATTAGTGGCTGAAATACGTTCTGTCCATTACGGACGTAATGTGCTCGTATGATTCCAGCCTTATAGAGAAGCCTGTGGGAAAAACGCCATAACTAGAGAATGGGGAAAATTACAGAACTCAACTCAAAAACATCACAAACCAAAGCGCTTTGTATGTAGACTTTTCAATTTTTCACTGTAGACTTTTAAGTAACATCTGGCCGCAGAACCTTTTACCTAGAGAAACTAAATGCAGCAAAACGCGGTGTGTGAATCCAACCTAAATGTTCATATTTTGCTAACATCAATATAAACAAATTTTTTTAAAGATTCTGTAAATATTTTTTTAGATTATATTGCCAACTGAGAAATTTCCCAACCTTGATAGACTTGCATCTAAATCACTTTTGTTTTTTCAGCAATTTCTGAAGTACAACTCTGCATTGCACCCGTAATCTAAGGGTATGTTCATACAACATATGTTTGAGGCAGAAAAATACATGGTTGATGGTAGAGAAAACAGCATCTTAATCCAGGCGTTCTTGGAGCTGATTTTCAAAGTGTTTTTTGGTGTTTTCAAGCTGATGTTTAAGCGGTTTCTTTTTTTTGTAGCGGGAATGTACAAGTTTAGAAAATGCCTCAGAAAGAGATTCTTTTGAAAAGTCGCATTTTTATGCTGCAGATTTGAATTCAGGAGTGTGAAAATACACCTCGTCTGAACTACACAGTGTGTTTCCCATTGAATTCTAGGTGTATTGAATAAGTGTATTTCGAGGCATATTATGAGGCATTTTACACCCCGAAATATGCTTGCAATTTGCCCGTGTGAACAGGACAAATGGAAATCTGTGCTTTCAAATTAGGCTATTAAAGCCTTATCCAGGCAGCAAGGTCGTCCACTAGACATACCAACAATCGATATTTTAGGATAATGGATATTGACACTTTGAATGTAATGCCGGGGACAGGACTACCCACCTTAACCGTGCATAGGCGGGATCCCTGTGTGTGTTCCGGTGAAGCTGGCTGTTTATGTGCGAGTTTAGCAGCAGTGATGTTGCCAGGAGCCCCACAGATTGTAGGTTATTTCTGGTGGTCTCTGTAGAGAAAAACAATGCGATCAGCTTATTTTGGGGAAGGGGGGGACCCTTCTAACTCATAGGGATTGTCCGAAGCAGACAAGTGCTATAACACTCAACAAATTTGATTGAACACATAGATTAAAAGCACAACTTACTTTTTAATTACCCTTGAGTGAAATAAATTATATAGCGTGTGGATACCATTAGACTTCCCTGGGCTAAAAATGTTTCTATGTAAAAGAAATTTGAATTTCCTAAAAGTAATCCATATAAAAATTACTTCCATGCCTTCAAATCTTGATTGTTACATTACATCAATGGCCCACCAAATACAGTGGTATCTTTAAATCTACATAAACATAGTTATATAGTGCTTTTAGGCATTTCGATTATAAATCAGCTATTTTATAGATTCTTTTTTTAAAAGACAAATCTCCCAACCACTGCTTCTAAATGTGAACGTGGATTAACACATTTTCTGTGTTGCTTCACATGGAGTTTCTGCGTATGGCCTTGTCAATTGGATGCAAAATTAGATCAGTTTAATGGTCATATTTGTCTCCTGTATGCCCTAGTTGGTTTGAGGATTGATACACGGTAAATTATCAAAATGTTCAAGGCAGGATAAGTAGTAATGGACGTGAACAAAATAAAAGAGCGGTCTTGATGGCTAACTATGATGAATAACTACAGATGAGCTGCACTGCCTAATAGAAGACTAAGGTAGTCTGAAATTCATCTATCTAATCAGTCTGAACTCATTTTTCCCTGTTCCATACTTTACACTACAGCTCTGCTTGTTCATATTGACTCCTGTGTGTAAACACAAGCTCACCCCACAGCACAAGCTTCCCAGTAAGGCCAGGTTCAGACCTCTGAAATCCTACAACAGGTGTGGGCAACCTTATTTGTATGGCATGTCAATAATAATCAATGATGACATACTCAATGTGCCACGCAAACATGAAAGTTATGAAAGTCATATAACATACGTGACATAAATCAATTAATCAGTTAAACGTATTAATTCAGTGTAACCCTTGTGCTGGACTTTCTTTGCAAAGATGATCCATCTGTGGTGCATACGAGGCTACTGAACACCAGCTGGGGGGAAACTGCACAAAGGAGAGACCGCAGCTATTGAACACCAGCTGGGGAGAAACTGCACAAAGGAGAGACCGCAGCTACTGAACACCAGCTGGGGGGGCATGCGCAAACGAGAGACCACAGCTACTGAACTCCAGCTTCGGGGAACTGCACACAGGATACACCGCGACTACTGAATACCAGCTTGGGGGCACTGCAAACAGGACAGGACTACTACTGAACACCAGCTTGGGGGCACTGCACACAGGAGGTGACGACTACTGAACACCAGCTTGGAGGGGGGATTCTGCACAAAGGAGAGACCGCGGCTACTGAACACCAGCTTGGGGGGTGCACAAAGGAAAGAGAGCTGACAACTTTACTAACTTTTTTTTTTTTTTTACAGAGCGGTTACACAACTCCGTCCTTGTGGAGCTTATCTCCAGAAGAAAGCAACGCTTCATTAGGCACTTGGCGACGCTGAACATCAGGAGAGAGAGCAGTGCTGCATTATGTTCAACACGACAAACACTGCTCTCTCCTCGTGATCAGCACCACCAAGCGCATAATGGAGCACCGCTCTCTCCCTGTATTCAGCACCGCCAAGCACACAGCGGCGCTAGACACTGGGAGAGGGAAGTGTGCCAGCAAACCGTGCCCCACATGCCGGCTGTGGCACCGATGCAACAGGTTGCTGACCCGTCCTAGAACAGTGCCATTGCTAACAGTGTAATGTTGTTGAGTTCAGAAGGTAGAGCTTTAGTATTAAGACATCTGAATATTCCACTTGTACGATTAAACAAATAACTTTTAAAAATTCTACTTCACATAGTTTTCTCACTTATTTTAATGTGCTGCAATTATTTTAAGTGGTAGATAATAACAATACAACAAAATGTTAGACTGCTGCTCTTATATCACCAGAAACAACACATCAGCAGTAAAACATAATAGACACTTCATAGAGCTTTTAAACATTAATTACACTAGCGGATTTCAATTGCCTGTAAATAATAATACATTTATATGGGAACAGCTTAATTCCAGATACATACAATGTACAAACAAAGGTCACGCCTCATGTCTTATTTTTTCTGCATCAATTATTGTTTTCAGAAATATAAATAAAATGAAAAATAAAACAAGATAAATATTAAGATAAATACATAAATAAGGAAATATTTAACTAAATACACATTTAAAAACACGTATAAGTAACCTACATATCAGAAAACAGGGACTGAAGGACAGAGGAAAGACAGTCAATGTTTCGAACAGCATTGTGGTAAGTTTAGCAGTATGAGTGAGCGATCATCCTCGTTGTAGTACAAAATTTATAGGAGACCTATCAAAAAGAAAACTTAGGTTCTGTTCAAACTGGCATAAGTGTCCATTCCATCAGGTTTCCATTGCACTCTGATGGCCAGAATCGCATGCTCTGTTGCACTATTCTTTCCTTTAAAAGAAAACGTAACCATCATAATGTAACGGGATCAGGGGCGTAACTAGGAAAGACTGGGCCCCATAGCAAACTTTTGACTGGGGGCCCCCCTCCCCTTGGTGTCACACAACCCCCCCCTTGTAGATAGTGCCTTTTTTACAGCCCCCCCTGTAGATAACGCCATACAGCCCCCCTGTAGATAACGCCATACAGCCCCCTCTGTAGATAACGCCATACAGCCCCCTCTGTAGATAACGCCATACAGCCCCCCCTGTAGATAATACCATACAGCCCCCCTGTAGATAACGCCATACAGCCCCCCTGTAGATAACGCCATACAGACCCCTTTGTAAATGGCGCCATACAGCCCCCCCTGTAGATAACGACATACAGCCCCCTCTGTAGATAACGCCATACAGCCCCCCTGTAGATAATACCATACAGCCCCCCTCTAGATAACGCCATACAGACCCCTTTGTAAATAGTGCCATACAGCCCCCCTGTAGATAACGCCATACAGTCCCCCCTGTAGATAACGCCATACAGAACCAACCCCCCCCTGTAGTTAACGCCATACAGACCCCCTGTAGGTAACGCTATACAGCCCCACTGTAGGTGATGCTATACAGCCCCCCCTGTAGGTAACGCCATACAGCCCCCCTTGTAGGTAATGCCATACAGCCCCAAGCCCTCAAAAAAATCCGACCTATAGTGTGTCCTACAAAAGACATGTATCCCCTATCCACAGGATAGGGGATACATGTGTGAGAGGAGAACGGGGGACCGAAAGTCCCCCGAAGTTCTCCATGACTAACCTATGACTTACGGAGCCTGCGCAGCTCAATAAAAATGAAAGGAGCGCTGGTCACGCATGCGTACAAGCGCGACCGGTGCTCCATTCATTTTTACGGAGCTGCGACACAGACCCCGGAAGTCCGAGGTTTCTTATGGAGAACTTCAGGGGACTTTCGGTCCCCCGTTCTCCCTATCGCTGCCAGAGATCACACATGTATCCCCTATCCTGTGGATAGGGGATACATGTCTTATGTAGGAACAACCCCTTTAATGGCAGAGCGAGGAGATACCTCCCTGCTCTACCGTAGTGTTCAGTGGCGTCGCGCTGTAGCAGCCATAGCGGCAGCTAGCGGCGTCTCCGGCAATGGTGGGGGCCCATGCTGGTGGGCGACACGGGCCCCCTCATGCCGCGGGCCCCGTAGCAGCCGCTACGGCTGCTATAGCGGTAGTTACGCCACTGAACGGGATCCGTTACAAAACAGATCCGTCTTGGCACCTGTAAAAACTTAAAAATAATATCAGTGTGCACAGAGCTTCAGGATACACTACAGCTAGATTCTGATGACATCATTACTGTCAGGTGTAGTGTTATGGGGACATTCTGTGAACCCAATCACCAAAATCTAATCATACCTACATCCTACTTACGCCTCATTCACACGACAGGGTCCGAATGTCGGCCGGTTTGCATCCGTTCCGATTCCGTTCCGTGTTGCCGTTTTTAACTGCCGATTTTGACCCGTTTTGCATCCGTTTTTTTCCGTGTCCGTTTTAAAATCGGATGAATTTCATTTAACTTTGTTGACACACACTGCCCTCTGTAGATAATGCCACACAGCCCCCTGTAGGTAATGCCTCCCAGCCCCCTGCTGGTAATGCCACCCAGTCCCATGCAGGTAATGCCACCCAGCCCCCTGCAGGTAATGCCACCCAGCCCCCTGCAGGTAATGCCACCCAGCCCCCTGCAGGTAATGCCACCCTGCCCCCTTGTAGGTAATGCCACCCTGCCCCTTGTTGGTAATGCCACCCTGCCCCTTGTTGGTAATGCCACCCTGCCCCTTGTAGGTAATGCCACCCAGCCCCTTGTAGGTAATGCCACCCAGCCCCCTGTAGGTGATGCCACACAGCCCACTGTAGGTTGCACCCATCCCCCCCACATTCCAGGAGAAGTCACTGACTTCAATGTCCATATATGGACAGTGTAGTCACTGACTTCTCCTGGAGATAAATTCCCTGCCACAGGTCGGGAATTCCGCTTCAGAAGTGAGTGACGTCACTGTGTCCATATATGGACAGTGTAGTCACTTACTTCTCCTGTAGCGGAATCCCCGGCCATAGAGTCGGGGACTCCGCTTCAGAAGTGAGTGACATCGCTGTGTCCATATATGGACAGTGTAGTCACTCACTTCTCCTGTAGCGGAATCCCCGGCCATAGAGTCGGGGATTCCGCTGCAGAAGTGAGTGACATCGCTGTGTCCATATATGGACAGTGTAGTCACTCACTTCTCCTGTAGAGGAATCCCAGGCCATAGCGTCGGGGATTCCACTGCAGAAGTGAGTGACATCGCTGTGTCCATATATGGACAGTGTAGCCACGCACTTCTCCTGTAGCGGAATCCCCGGCCGGGGTTTGGGGATTCCGACTCCTACAGGGAGCAAAAAACGACCCTCCTCCTCCTCACATGCACTCTGCACTGTGAGGAGGAGGAGAGAGAGCACGAGCGACAGAATACATGGCCATCACTCGAGACACATTCCGGTGATGGCCGTGTATTACCCGGCCCCATAGACTTCTATGGGAGCCGGGCGGCCGGGTAAACGGCCGAAAATAGGGCATGTCCCATTTTTTGACGGCCAGGTTTCCTGGGCCATCAAAAAATCGGTCGTGTGAATGGCCCCATTAGGTGTCTATTGTTCCTAATGCAGCCGGGTGACAGCCGATTTATGAACGGCCGTCACCCGGACGGGAAACCCTGTCCTGTGAATAAGGGCTTAGGCTCTATTTACACGACAGGGTCCGAGTGTCGGCCGATAAAAACAGCCGTTTTGGTCAGTTTTTCTCGCCCGTTTTGCATCCGTTCCGGGTTGTGTTTCCGTTTTTAACGGCCGATTTTGACCCGTTTTGCATCAGTTTTTTTCCCTGTCCGTTTTAAAAACTGATGAATTTCATTTGTAAACTTTCTGCCACACGCTTCCCCCTCTGTAGTTTTCCCTTCAGGATAGCAAGAGACCCACATGGTCGTCATGACAGGTGGTCTCTTAATTATCAATGATCATCATGTGGGCAGTCTGGCTATGGTTCCTTATTCAGTAGATGTTCCAATGACACCTTTTTAGTGGGGTAGACATTCATTTATCCACACAATATGTATTATCAGTGTAGTTGTTTTATCAATGGCAGTCCAGCTGCGGATTTTGAGCTGATCCGCAACACTTACCCAAACTCTTAAATATCTATATACTCCTTCTTTGCAGTGGTGAGTTCCCGGCAGCATGGGCGACTCGATTGTGGCCTCTACTGCACCTGCGCGTTCGGCTTTTGATGCGGTCGATGTTGGTTCCTGGCTGTCAGCTGATGGCCGGGAGTCACATGGACAGGTGTCACGAATTCGATTGGTGAGTGTGTTTGGCTGTTTCGATTGGCGGTGCCGAGGACAGGGGGAGGAGTCAGATGCTTTAAATAACTCAGAGTCCCAGAATGAAGCATGCCGCTGACATCTATGCGAGCATGCTTCCGTGGAGTACAGCAGAATACCTGCTGCTGAACTAAATATCGCTGGCATCCCTGGCCAGAGTGACCAAGCTACAGACCCCTGATGATGAGTATTGAAACGCGTTGGGTCGGTTGTGAATAGGAATTTTTTAGAATTGGGAAGACTAGCATTGTTTGTATACCTCAACACTAGGAGCTTCCGGTGCGGTTATCACGGACTCTAGTGTGAATTAGGGTCAAGACTATTGTTATGCCCATTCTTCAAATGCTGATTCCGTATTGATATTCTTGTTGAACACTGAGCTATAGTAGGTTCACAATTGAATTAGAACTCAGAGTTTATTATTTAATACGTTTTTATACACACGGTGGGGCTTTTTCACAGTGGTGATTGTACCCCTGTTTTTAGAGAGTTATAAATAAATGTTATATTTTACTCATATATCACACCAGTGAATCCCCTCTGTAGATAATGCCACACACTGCTCTCTGTAGATAATGCCACACACTACCCTCTGTAGATAATGTCACACATTACCCTTTGTAGATAATGTCACAAAGCCCCCCCCCCCCTGTAGGTAGTGCTACACAGCACCGTTGTACATAGCCACACCCCATAGTTGGCACCCCCCCTACCTTCCTGTAGGGGACCACTCCAGGAGAAGTCCCAGGCGTCACTGTCCATATATGGACAGTGAAGTCAGGGACTTCTCCTGGAGCGGAATCACCAGCCACAGATTCGGCCGAAGCTGCGGCCGGGAATTAGGAAAAAACTCTCCTCCTCACATGCACTTCGCACTATGAGGCGGAGAAGAGAGCGAGCGGCAGAATCCACGGGCGTCACTCGGATCACATCCGAGTGACAGCCATGCTTTACACGGCCCCATAGACTTTTGCCTATGGGGCCGACTGGCTAATTAATAGTGCAGTCGAATGCACTATCGATTCCTTCAAATACTGTATTTAATCATGTTATCCTCCGATATGTAGAACGGACTACAATTATCCTTTATGCATATGATTTAGTCTCCTCGTATAGATAGATTATACTGTATATAGATTTATACTGTATTTAATCATGTTCTCCTCAGGTATGTAGAACGGACTACAATTATTGTTTATGCATATGATTTAGTCTTCTCATTTCAGACTATTTTTCTTTAGGTCTCCCTAGACTCTATTACCCACAACAGCGATTACATATGGAGTAAACCAGGCCCAGCACTTATATGGTTTGGTTATGTCCCTATGGCAAGAGGATACATTGATGGAACACAGTATTATTATACTATACGTACGCCCATCTCTATCCATTGTATCGCCACTTTGTACAACGCCCCCTATCAGAGACGTCAGTACTGACGACACAATGCGAACGGCAGCAATGACGACATTACGTCTCAGCCTCCACTAGGACAGTCCCGTAGCATAACAGCACGAACCACACACGCCGATCATACCGCCCACATAACGAGTGACATTGACTAAACACGCCTATAGTACTGGAAAAAAGAAAAATGATCCAGGAATATAGATAGGCACTCTTGGGTTAAGTAAAATTCAATATAGTATTTTATTTTTGAATCCAGATAATACCGGCAATATAAATTTTAACAAAAAATAAATAAAAAAAATATATATATTTTTAAAAAGAACCTCCTGGCCAGGAAAAGGGACATACAACTGCTCTGAAGAAATCCCGTTCAGGGATGAAACGCGTCAGCTGTTCTAATCAACAGGGCAGGTAGTGACGTCTAAACCTTGCCCTGAGAATCCCTGTCCAATGTTGGAGATACCACGTGGAAGGAAACTTACTTTGGATTTTCAACTCACCTGGCTGCCGGCGTACGATCCTACCCTGTCGGGTCTGTGTCTCTCGGAGTGCTCCTAATCCACCTTGATGCCGGCATGTGATCCTGCCCTCTCAGGTCCGTATCTCTTTGAGTGCAGTGGTGAAATACCCGCATGGATCAAAGGAGGAGATCGTCATTTGATGTGATGGTGGAGATTTGGAGGCTTTGAATTAAATGTGTGGCCATACAGATGAACTCTGCTTCTGTGGAGATCTACTATTTTCCATCTTTGGGCTGACCACCTCTACAACTGGCCTCTCGGCACTCGCTGGATGTTAAAGGTAAAAATCCTATACACGTTATAAGAGTGCTTTGTATTAAAGCTCAAGATTACGAGGGCTACACATTTGACCCTAAGGGTCTGTGAAAAGACTTCCTATCACCACAAGATTCAAATTAGAACCAAGGATCCACTTGTGAGAGGAAAAAAGCACGCTGTAAACTACATCCCCTTAATACATGGGGCTACCTTCCTATCGTTAGAGTTATATTCATACATATGCGTATCAAAAGAATTTCTTCAAAAACATCATTACCAGTCACTCCCAATAGGAACTCTGGCCATTTTGTGATTAAAATAACAGATATGGTTGAAAACCGCAAGTGTGAACACAACCCAGCGGTTTTCATTTGGAATTTCTTATCTTTTCAAAACTGTTCTGTACATATATAGTACGTTGTATATTCATCTGGTAATATCTCTAATGTATTAAGGGTGCCATTGTATGTCCCTTTTCCTGGCCAGGAGGTTCTTTTTAAAAATATATTTTTATTTTTATTTTTTTGTTAAAATTTATATTGCCGGTATTATCTGGATTCAAAAATAAAATACTATATTGAATTTTACTTAACCCAAGAGTGCCTATCTATATTCCTGGATCATTTTTCTTTTTTCCATAATCTTTATCAGGAATGGCACCGTGCTATATTATATTGCAATTTTGGGTTTGTTAGGTATGGTTTGGTTATAACCACATCTTTTTTCTTCACGCCTATAGTACTGCCCATATAAGGAACCACCTAGTGTCATCAGATTAGCATCAATACTAGCGGCTAGCCGCAACTTCACACATAGCGCCAACTACAGGATTGACCCCTTGCCAGAACGGATCAGGTGAGAACTAGATATATTTTGGTGCTTCATCTATACCTATGCATGGCTTGTGCCAACTTTTACCTTAGGTTAACATTAACAGAATAGAGGTATTCTCTAAAGAGATGAAAGTGCAAATATATATATATATATATATACACATATATATATATATATATATATATATGCACACACACACGTGTTCTACTATATGAGTTTATATGGAGTTTCCTATTAGCATCGTTCAAATCAACCCAAATTGACCCGTCATGTGTATACAATTTTGTAGACTATCTCGAAATGCACTATTTGACTGATTGTATGAGTTATGTGACTTAGACCATTGTTTTAATGTATGGGTTTTACAAGACCTGTAATATATATATATATCTTTTTACTTTCCATTTGTTGTCTTTGCATTTTCCTTAATACCTTATATACATATAGTAATTGGATGTTATTGTAATAATGTATTCACTCACCATCTGGTTCTGTATCCCATATATATGTCCTACTACCGACTGTGGATGTCCCCACTACCATCTACTAGTGTCTCCACTTATCCCCATATTCAATATATGACAATATACCACTGTCCTCTATACGCTCTATTATTATTGACCATCATGCCCCTAAAGTTGATACTGGACAGATGATGCCCACCTGCCATCCTTTTTTTCTTCAAACTAAAAACACTTTTACTTAGTTTTATTTTATTATTTTCCTATATTTGATGGTACCCGAAACCACTGATTATGCATGTCTGTGTACATGTTATGGCTCTGTTTAGGATGCTTATACTATGTTATACATTTGTATTTTAAAATTATATGTAGATAATATATCTTCTTAAAATCATCTATATTGTCTTTACAGCGCCTGATGAAGGTCAATCAACGACCGAAACGTCGCACTAAGTCATTGGCATTATTTTCAATAATAAAAACAAAATTTTCTTCAAACTACAGCATTGTGTGCCGAGTACTTCTGTTCATTAATGAGACTAGTGCGATACATTACCTCTAACATGCATTAACAGACAATGTGCAGGTTGTATTGCACCAATACTTAGACAACATGTAAATCCCTACATTAATAAGATTACATTGAAATGCCAATCTTAGAGGCTCTGTCACCACATAAGTTCCTTATCTTCTACATAATGTGATCGGCGCTGTAATGTAGATTACAGCAGTGTTTTTTTATGACCTATTTTAGCTTTATGCTAATGACTTTCTTAATGGACAACTGGGCGTGTTTTACTTTTTAACCAAGTGGGCGTTGTGGAGAGAATTGTATGACGCTGACCAATCAGCGTCATACACTTCTCTCCATTCATTTACACTGCAAATAGCGTTCTTACTAGATCATTGTGTGCAGCCACATACACAAACATTAACGCTACTAAAGTGTCTTTACAGTGAATAGACCTCGCTTCCAGCCAGGATGTGATATCTATTCAGAATCCTGACACTTCGGTAACGTTTGTGTGAGATTTACAGAACAGCAAGCGTAATCTCGTTTTAAATGACTGTTTACAGCGTAATCTCGCAAGATTGCGCTTGCCTTGCTGTAAATCTCACACAAACGTTACTGAAGTGTCGGGATTGTGAATAGACATCCCGTCCCGGCTGGAGGTAATGTCTATTCACTGTCAGGACACTTGAGTAATGTTAACATGTGAGTAAGTGACTGCACATAGTGATCTAGCTAGATCACTATGTGCTGTGTAAATGAATGGAGAGAAGTGTATGACGCTGATTGGTCGCTGATTGGTCAGCGCCATACACTTCTCTTTACAACGACCACTTGGTCAAAAAGTAAAACAAGCCCAGTTGTCCGTTAAGAAAGTCATTAGCATAATAAAGCTAATATAGGTCATAACCCCGTCAAAAATGATCGGTTTTCTAAATAAAAAATACTGCGGTCATCTGCATTACAGCGCCGATCACATTATGTACAATATAGACCACTTATAATGTGGTGACAGAGCCTCTTTAAGGCCCTGGTCACACAGTTTTTGCAGGCAGAAAAAATCTACCTCAGAATTTCTTCAGGAATTTTGAGGCAGATATTGAACGGCCTGCATGTATTTTTCCGCGTTTTTTCGTCCACGGCCATTGGAGCTAATTAAAGGACCGCAAGCAAAAAATACTGCTAAACGAAACAAGCGTCGTGGGGTTTTTCTGGTTCCCATCGATTTCAATGGGGGCTCAGAGGCCGAAAATGCGTCAAGAAAGGACATGCTGCATTTTTTATTTTGTGAGCGGCCAAAAGCTGCCTAGGAAAAAAATACAAACAAAAACAAAACAGTTTCAGCGTCAAACTCAGCGCCATAAAAAAAAAGTGTGAAGTGACCCTAACAATTCTTAAATAAATTATTTAAAAGAAAAGATTACTCAAAACAAATGCTTTGCTCATCTTGCTCTGGTTTAGAATGATATTTTTTAATATCTATTCGAACAAAGTGAAAATAAATATTCTGCTGGATTCCTGTGACCCGAAAGCAGTACATTGTGGGAGCGCAGACGATCGTTGTTATACAGTCAGAGGTCAGCTATTGGATCACATCACGGTCTGTGGAGAGCTGATAAACTGAAAACAGATTCCAAGATGGAACCAGCAGAATTTTTACTTTCCCTTTGAGTATGAATGGAGAAGAAACCTTCAAAAAGCTTGAATCAGTACAAAATTAGTAAAAGGAGAGCATTTACAAAATTATTCAACTTGATATTTAGAGTTTAACTGTGAAATGCTGTTTAACCCAGGGAGTTTTCTTATAAAGCACTCAGTGTAAGTGGTGGAGCGGTGTTTTGGTTTGTGGCCAAAAACTAAGCCCCTAAAGCCTCATGCTCACGACCAAAGCCATAAGCACGGCCGTGATTTTCGGGTCATGGTCACCCGCGGGCCGCCCGCAAATCACGGGCCGTGCACATGGCCACATGCATTAATGTCTACGAGCCTGGACCACAGAACACGGCAGTAATAAGACATGTCCTTTCTTTCTGCGGTTCAGGCTTCTGGGCCATGCACGGACCGTGGTTTGCATGGGCCCATAGAAATGAATGGGGCCACAATTCTCCAGTGGATTTTTGGGGGAATTGCAGCCGCAAAAGCACTTTCGTGTGCATGGGGCCTTACTAAATCACAATGATTCTAGCACATAAAAAATACGTGAATATTTGTGAATAACGATAAAATCAGGCCTTATGAAGATTAAACTCTAAAATCTTACATTGTAAGTGCCAAGTAAGGTCTTTGAGTGATTAATTGCACAAATCTGACTCCTGGTAAACAGATTCCTTTTGTGGTTTGACAGATTTAATTAATCTTGTAGGAATAAATAATGTGGATGTTCCCTTTCATTTTAATTTGCAGGAAACACGAAAATAAATAAAACCTTACAGCAGAATGTTTTTTTTTCATAAGTATTTATAAACACAGACCCTGACAAACAATTTTAGCATTTTTTTTTGATTTCTAGGGAATATTTTCTTTATTTTAAATTGACCTGCATCTAAACTGTCATTACGAGATGTGAAATTCTACAAATTAGGCTAAGCCTGAATACAAATTAGCCATGAGAGCTCCATGCACTCGAGTCAAGTAATTATTTTAGCATCTCTTATGCTCTTGTGAACGCTATATATATTTTCTACATCTACGTGATGATTAGGTCTTAATTTAGTCTCACCAGTGAATATGACCAAGTAGATGTTATTACTTAAAACTAGTTAGAATTCCACATGAAAGTCTACACTAAAATAATCACATTTATGTACAGATTTATTTTAATGTAGAGAAAAAACTAAATGTATAATAAACATATCACCTTCTTGTCAGCAGTTGCTGTTTAATCACAAGCTCTCCAGGCGCTCCAGTGTTGAATCCACCAGGTCAATTAGGGTGTATTATCTCGGTAGTGTCAGGTGGTGAAACCGTGTGTATTTTACCCCAAATTGCTGAGGTTTTTAATGCATTTTTTTTTATTTTGTTTGCTCAATAATTACAGGTGAAACTCTTAAAAAAAACAAGTTTCCCCTGTAAATACAGTGCATAAAAAAAACCTCATTTAAAATAATTTTAAAAGGCGTTGATTTTGCTGCACATTTTTGGTTTGCGCAGCTCACTACACGTGTCAGAAGCCCTATATTAATCGAGAAGAACAGGTTGCAAAAATACGCCTTTTCACGTTCGTCACTAAGGGGCCTTAGGCTAGGCTGACGCCTTTTCACGTGAGCCTAGTCTAAGTCCTGCACGGGTCTCCCGTGCAGGCTGGAGCCGGGGCTCTGCTGTCTAATGACAGCTGAGCTCCTTCTCCAACACCCGCGATCGAAGTTTACCTCGATCGCGGCCGTTTAACCCGATAAATGTCGTCGTCAATAGCGACCGCGGCATTTAACTTGTTTACAGAGGGCGTGAGCGCCCTCTGTCACCCATCGGCGGCCCGCAAATGCAATCGCGGGTCTCCGATGGGTTGTCATGGCAGCCGGGGGCTTGATAAAAGCCCCCAGGTCTGCCCTGGACATATGCCTGTTATTACGCGCCGGAGGCACGTCCTAACAGATTGCCTGTCAGATTTACACTGACAGGCAATAATGCTCTGTTATACGAAGTATACCAAAGCATTATAGCAGCGATCTGAAGACCACACAGTAAAGTCCCCTAGTGGGACTAATAAAATAAGTAATAAATGTGAAATAAAGATTATTAATAAAAATGACAGTAAAAAAATAAATAAAACCATTTTTTTTCCATAAAAAGTGGTTTTATTTAGTAAAAGTATAAAAAAAATAATAAAAGTACACATATATGGTATCGCCGCGACCGTAATGACTCCATTAATAAAGTTAATATGTAATTTAAACCGCAAAGTGAACACCGTAGAAAAAAAACGCAAAAAACACTGGCGAAATTGCAATTTTTTTCCATTGCCCCCCAAAAAAGTCATAATAAAAATGAATCAATAAGTCCCATGCACCCCAAAACAGTACCAATCAAAACTACGTCTCGTCCCGCAAAAAACAAGCTAAAAAAATCACTACATTGATTGAAAAATAAAAAAGTTACGGCTCTTGGAAAGCAACGATGCAAAAACAAATTATTTTAGTTCAAAAGTGTTTTTATTGTGCAAAAGTCGTAAAACATAAAAAAACTCTACATATGTGGTATCGGCGTAATCGTACCGACCCATAGAATAAAGGTAACATTTTATTTACGGCCCACAGTGAACGGCGTCAATTTAAAAACGCATAGAACAATGGTGGAATTTCAAGGTTCTTTTATAATCCCCCCCCCCCAAAAAAAAGTTAATAAACGTTAATAAAAAAATTATATGTACCCTAAAATGGTGCTACTAAAAAGTTCAACTAATCCCGCAAAAAACAAGTCCTCATACAGCTATGTAGACGAAAAAATAAAAAAGTTATAGCTCTTTGAATGCGACTATAGAAAAACGAATAAAATAGCTTGGTCATTAGGGCCTAAAATGGGCTGGTCACTAAGGGGTTAATCCAGTAGAACCAAGTTTTGTTAGACTAGATAGAGAGACCATGAGGTCTTCCATACGACTTATGTCATTACATTTTTACAGCGATTGGGTCACCGATGGCGGTTTGAAGGATCTACAGCGCTTTTGAACGCAGGCCTTCGTTGGGTTTAATACAGTAGGTGTCTTAGGCTGGGTTCCCACAGTGCAGATTTTGTCTGCATTTTGTAAGCCAAAACCAGAATTGGAGCCAGCAGAGCAGACCTATAATGCCTTTCTTTAAATATTTCTTCCGGGTTTTGGCTTAAAAAACGCATGCAAAAATCTGCACTGTGGGATCCCAGCCTCGGTAGGCTGAAGACCGGCTTTTAGATGTCAGGCTGAAGCCGGGCTATGTGATCCCATCTTCAGCCTCACAAGGAATGTCGATTACAACTGTAGGTGCAGAGCGCTCTGCTAAGTGCTACTGCACCTTCGTTTCTCCCAACACTGGGGTTCTCAGAACCCAAATCTCCAGCTATTAACACTACTGATATGTCTCTATGATACATCAAAAGTTTTTTCAAAGTGCAGATACTCTAAGTATGTTGGGTGGTATCTCATACTCAGCCCAGGATATGAAAGTCTTGTAGATCATGGAGAGGGTACGACTTATATCCAGAACCAGTGCAAAGCGATTCTAATGGGTAGTAGTGCATCTTAGTGTGAGGGTTGATGTACTTGCCAAAACAACAAGGATAACCCCTCTTCCGCTCTGCACCCTCTAGAAAGTGACAAGCTATAAAATAGTTACTTTGGAGCCAAAATCTAAAAGCTGGGTAGTCGGCTTTATACTTTAAGAGCAGCAACTACGCCTTTTAGTTACATGGACATGTTAATAGCTGTAGTTGTTTTAGTTAAGCAGCATTTACAAAAAACTCTTGGGCAGCACAGATCATTGGAGATAAAAGGCACTTGTTTTGTGTCTAACCATTCGAAAAAAAAATTACAAAAAAATGTACCACCAAAGTTTAGACAAGAAAAGCAAAAAAAAAACAACTATATTTTGAGCTATAAATGGAAATCATGCCTCAGGTGTGAACAGTCTCTAACAATTGACAAAGAAAAAACAAAGTAGTTGTTGCATACAGATAAAAAATAAAGCAATGTGATAAAATGTTATTTCTTACAAAATGTAGAGAAGCTTTTATCTTTGGGGCAAACCTAATTTTGAAATGAAGTATCTGCATTATTCAATAGATCCGGCTCTAGAGAATCGTTGTGATCTTACGTCTTCTTTAATTAAAAACAACATGTTTCTATAGCAGGACGCTGCTCTATTATAGAAATGCTGATCACATTATAATGAATACTGCCTAGTACAGCTCAAGGGGCACACCTACATATGCTTAATTGGTAGAACAAAATCTTTCTGAAACACTAAAAATATTTAATAAGATAAGAAAAACATGGCTGTGTTTTTTGGTTATTTGAGTTTCCCTGTTTAATATGCCTTGACCTTCCTTTCCTACCCACCAATAGAACCACATTAGTCCATTACTAATTAGATACTTCAGTTGAAAGCAGACTGGTCACCTGAATCCTGCTGCCCTATGTAAGGACATTATTTTACAGGGAAGTTTGTTCTACTATTACCACAAAAAAAAAATTGTACTCTTTGGCTAATATGAGCAATCAAAGAATACAGCAGACTCATAGTAATGAGTTAGGTATATTCATGAGAAGAGTCGCCCCCCCCCCCCACCTCACAGTAACTGATGGCTGACTATTGTGTATGCAGGTAGACAGCCTATTCAGGTGGCAGATCCAATTTAAAATGCATAATTAAAGGGGTCGTCCAGGATACGAGAAAATGGTCTGCTATTTCTGTGGAAAAAAATGCAGATCCTTTTTTTATCTAATCCTTAGGGGGGATTCAGACGAGCGCGATTTGCGCGCGTGCAGGCCGCGTATTTTCTGCGCATCACGCACAGCACTATAGAAGTCAATGAGGCAGTTCAAATAGTGCGTGATTCTTGCGCAGCGTTTGTTCGCTGCGTACTATACGCGACCGGTTCAAAAACTCTGCGTATTTCACGCATCACGCACCCATTGAAGTCAATGGGTGCGTGAAAATCACGCGCACCACACGGAAGCACTTCCATGGGACGAGCGTGATTCGCGCAACAGCAGTGAAAAGGATGAATGAAAACCGAAAAGCACCACGTGCTTTTCTGTTTCCGAACATCCAAACGGAGTGTCTTTGCGATGAGCGAAGCCGGACAAGCGTACCGAACTTCACCGGGTTCGGGCAAACTCGTTTTGGCCGATCCCGGCAAAAAAATTATCGGTACGCGACGTCAGGAGATAGTCACTGTCCATGGTGCTGAAAGAGTTAAACTGTTTCAGCACCATGGACAGTGACTTGCGATCCCAAAATACATTAACCTGTAAAAAAAAACCGAAGTTCTAACTTACCGATTACTCCTGTCTCCTTCCTGCAGTCCGACCTCCCGGGATGACACTTCAGTTCAAGTGACAGCTCCAGCCAATCACAGGCCAAGCACAGGCTGCAGCCAATCACAGGCTGCAGCGGTCACTTGGACTGCTGCGTCATCCAGGGAGGTGGGGCCCGATGTCAAGAGAGGCGCGTCACCAAGGACGCGTCACCAAGGACGCGTCACCAAGGCAACGGCCGGGAAGTTCTCGGTAAGTAGGAACTTTATCTTTTTTTTTTACAGGTTTTTCGCTGTTGTGTTCGGCATTCACTGTCGAGGGTGCTGAAAGATTTAGCTCTTTCAGCACCTTGGACAGTGACGGGCGTCGACAAGCCTCATCTCTATGATGCCGGCTGCGCGAAAATCACGCAGCCGCGCATCAGACACGCATGACACACGCAGCTGTCAAATGGTTTTTGCGCTCGCAAAACGCTGCGTTGTTTGCGCGCGCAAAAACGCAACGTTCGTGTGAATCTCCCCTTAAAACACACATTTTGTTATTCTTGGATTTAAAAAAAAAATGGCCCCTCCATTTATTAGCTAGTGACAAGCGATGATTCAGCAAGTCATTTGCATTCGAAAGTTGGTCTATTACATGTGACAACTGCAAAAGATTTTTGCTGTTCAGTCTTTACGGTGATCGCCAATCCAGCGATCGCCCATACACACACAGATTATTGAGCTTGTAGGTGGAGTGCAAAGGACTGACCTGCTAACGATTGGAAGATTTCCGATTAGACGAGGGGATGTGGCAGCGACAAACGATAATATTTCGCCCAGGCAGATGTGGCCGATCCACGGAAACCTAACGTTCGTCGTTCAATTGTTGCAGGATATTAAACAAGGCTATTATCTCTTACATTTAAACGATTATACGAAAATTCATATGATAATCGCTCCGTCTAAAAAGGAATTAGGAGGGAGTGACCTGACCTTTGAACTATATGGGGCTTGAAATTTTTTACTGGCCGCCCTGCCCTCACAATAAGAGCAAGAGGATATTTTGGTCATTCTTCCAGTTAAACTATGAATCTCATTACATATGCTACTTTCTGATCTTACAAATTCTGCCCCACTGCTCTGGGCTGGCAACGCCTTCCTCATCAATGCTTGACAGAGACAGTGAAAAGGCAAAATATACAGAAGTTTTCATCTTTTGCATGCTTGGGCTGTGGTAGATGACAATGTGAAGGTCCTTTGTCACCCAGTAGGCTATTGTGTGACTTGCTGTCACATTTCATTATTAGACATGACAGATGTTCTGACAGTACAGTCCGTGTCTGTCTGTCTATGCACAGCTCAGGGAGAACAGAGAAACCTAATGGAGCGTATGGCGGTGATTGCTGAACAGACTCAGATTGGAAATATATTGACATTGTGCTTCTAGAGAATGAAAAGGTTCCCCTCTCTCTTCTCCTAATGTCTGCAATGTACTTTTCATAGCAAGATGCTAGTTTATATATAAGGTTGCTTTACGGTTATGCCTTGTGGTTAGATTGAACCATTTATTATAAAAACTTGGCTCCAAGGCCTCATGCACATGGCCGTGCCCGTAATTGCAGGCACAGACGGCCACGGGCAGCCAAACACATTTTCAGCCCGTGCTCCCATGCAAAGTATGGGAGCACGGACCGTAAAAAACAAAAGATAGGACATGTCCTATCTATTGCGGTACACTTCTACGGCCCAGACATCTTCCCGTAAATAAACGGGTAGGTGTCCATGGACAATAGAAGCGAACGAGTGCGTAATTGCGGACCGTAATTGTGGTCTGCAATTACGGATGATTTTTAAGGCCATGTACATAGGGCTGAACACCGTAGATCAATATTCTAGTCAAACTTGATTACAGTATAGAAAAGTAGCAATGGGACAAGGATTTGTACAAAAGTGAAAACATATACAATATAAAATACAAATCTTCAATAAGGTCACAGCTGTGTACAGAAGGTATAAGCACATAATAGTTTAAGGGCATGTTCACATCAGCGAAGGGCTTGCGGTCGACTGCGCTATTGTTTCCGAAAACTTTACGCAACGGAAACAAACTTAAACGAACTGCAACGAAAGCTATGGTTTCAGTTTGGCTTTCTGTTCATCGGTTCCTCCGATGGAAAGGGGGAACTGAACAAATGAACGGAAGCCCGACGCGGATGTGAACACACCCTAACCATCAAAAATTATGGCTTTTAAAAAAAGAGTTTAATGGAAAATAGCTTTGACGGGAGATATGGATTTTTCTTTGGCCTCTTAGTAGATAAAACACCTGAAAAAAACAAACACCATAGCTTTAGCATGCTGCGTTTTGTGAAAAAACTCCCCATGCACACGACCGTTGTTTCAAGTTTCATGCTATCTGTTTTTCAACGGATAATAGCACACGGACTAGGGCTGGGCGATTTTGCTCAAAAGTTAAAAATAAATAAATTTTTAAAAAAAATAAAAAAATAAAAAAAAATTATAAATACATTAAAAAAATAGAGATTAATTTGAACCCCATGGGCAATTTTCGATTTGAATCTCGATTTTCTTATTACTGTTAAATAAACTGATAAAAATACCAAGAAATACTTTAATAAATTATTTTCTTTATATAAATAACGTTTTAACATATTGCTATAGTAATTGTATGTAACTTTACAACTTTTACCCTCTGCAAATACTGGAAAAAGGTCTATCTAATTGATAATTTCTGTGTTCCCCGTCAGGGAACAGGTTGACAGAATCTATAATCAACGGTGTGCTGCGTGCACGAACCTCCCTCTCTGCCAGTCTCCACCTCAGCCAGTCTCCGACATCGCAGGCGAGAGAAGTGTAAATTGCAGCAGGGCCAGGCAGATCGCGCCGAGCAGCCACTCTGGGGTGAGATTACATTAGTGTCTGAAGTTTGAGCAGGACCCTGTGCAGTACCGGCCCCACAATGGAGGGTTAAATGAATGCCATTAAGGTCGGATTCACACGACCGTGATTGGACCGTGACAAACTGTCCGTGTGTCAGCTGGATTTCCAGGCCCAAACACGTTACATGTAAAAGGGACACCTGGCATCAGTCATTTAGGCTACAAGCAGATGACGGTGAAAAAAAATAGCCATTAAAAACTGATCAATTGTCAGTTTTTCATGTCCATTTTGCATCAGTGTCTCTCCAAATGGATCTCCTTTTTTTATTTTTTGTCCCAATCCACTGAAAACACCACAGTGCCCATGTAGATAGTGCCACAGTGCCCCCGTATAGCGCCACAGTGTCCCCATATAGCGCCACAGTGCCCTCGTACAGCGACAGCGCCCACGTACAGCGACAGCGCCCACGTACAGCGACATATTGCCCATATATAGTGACACAGTATCACATATAGTAACAGTGCCTCCTCCCATATAGTGCCACACACCCTTACAGAGAGTACCCTCACCCCCTTGTAGATCGCGATCGCACCCCTACTTGTAGATCGCAGCAGCACCACTACCACCACCACCCCTCCTTGTAGATTGCACCCCTCACCCCCTTCAAGATCGCAGCACACCCCTCCCTTGTAGATTGCACTCCCACATGTAGATCGCACTCCCACCCCCACATGTAGATCGCACCTCCCTCCTCTTGTACATTGCCTCACCTCCCTTGTAGATCGCACCTCTACTCCTTTGTAGATCGCACTCCTACCCCCTCGTCTAGATCGCATCACCCCACCCCATCCTTCTTGTAGATAGCGGCCAATGTAGCTGCCACTAGGGGCTGAAGTAAAAAAGGACCTCTGTACAGCGCTGCGGAATACGTTGGCGCTATATAAGTAACAGAAATAAATACCCGGCCAGAGGTTGCCGACACTGTGACCAGGGATACAGCTACTAGTGGGAGCTACAGTGGCGCTATCTAAGAGAAGGGGGTGCGCAAGGGAGGGTTGTTTTGAAATCTACAAGGGGGGGTGTGATCTGCAAGGAGGGGTAGTATCTACAGGGCGGTGTGGCTATATATACTAGAAGTTCCTGCTACTCCACGGAACTGCTGTTCCGTACTATATCATTTTGTTCACTACAGAACAGCAGTCCCGTGGGGAAGCAGAAACAGAACGGGCGCAGCTTGTCAGACGGGGCAGATCAGGCAGTGACAAGGCGGCGGGGCAGAGCTTCCTCCTGCAGTACGGCACCACTAAAGAATCGATTCAACGATTCTGTTAAAAAATAGAATCGTCAAGGGCCTTGAGGATGAATTAATCGAATTAATTCGATTAATCGCCCAGCCCTAACACTGACCCATTAATTTCTGATAGCCCCATGCACGCTACCGTGGTTTTCAGTGACTCGTGTGTGGGCTGTGGGACAGAGCCGCAAAACTAGTTGTAGTTCTCGCCCATTCAAGTCTAACCTATGTTACATACGGAACGGATGTGGAGGATGCACTGAAACAAAAAGCAGACAACAGATCAGTTTATGGGATGCAAAATAAAAATGGTCAAGTGCATATAGCCTAAAATGCTTTGTATGCAGACATTTTTATATTTACTATTGACTGTCAACTAAAATCTGGTGTTATAGCTCCTCCAACGTTTTGAAAAAAAAAAAAAAAGAACCATGTTTCAAAAAAAGCCACGAAAAAAACACAGCTAAATTATGTGTTTTAATCCCTGAGGGAGATTAGCAGAAAGAATTCACCTCAATAGGGATAGTAAAAAAAATGCTGCACAGTGAAGATGAAACCCAACAAGCCGGGTAAAGGAATTGCACGAGTTGTGGCTGCAAATTAATAATGCAACAAGTAATGCAAACACAAATCTACGGTTAATAGAAACACATTGCAGGTACCAGAGATTCTCTATTAAATACCAAATACAGAACCTGTAATAAAGCTGCACTCACATGACACTACCTACAATGTCAGTCCTCTGCCCCCCATGAACTGTAACCCACAAGGGGCATGTCCAAATGTTGATTAAAAAAAATAAAAATAAAAATAAAATGTAAAGAAAAAATAAATAAAATATATGTGTGTGTGTGTGTGTGTGTGTGTGTGTGTGTATAAACATCTGATGTCAACACATTTTATATATGAAGAGTTGTGCGACAAAAGAAAACTATAGGAAAGAGACCATTTATAGAAAATATTAGCAAAACGATCCCTTAAAATGGCCAAGAATATAAATGAAAAACCTTGATGAAATTTGGTTTTACAAATGCAACAATACAAGCAGACTAATTTAGTTCCAGCACAAAAAGTAAGGTCTTTAGAAAGTAATGAGGAAATAAAAAGTAAAAAAACCCCCCCAAAAACAACCTAGGACTGTGTCAAGATCACGCTTGCTGTGCTGTAAGTCCCATACAAATGTTACGGAAGTGTCGGGATTGTGAATAGACATTGCGTCCTGGCTGTAAGCGATGTCTATACACTGTCAAGACACTTCAGTAAAGTTAATGTGTGAGTAAGTGACTGCACATCATTATCTAGCAAGATCACTATGTGCTGAATAAATGTATGGAGAGAAGTGTATGACACGGATTGGTCACTGATTGTCTTAGATGGGAATATCCCTTTAAGCTCCTAAACAAAGTTGCCGTACACATGATAATTTTTGACTGACAACTATTGGCCATTAATTGGTAAAGTTGTGTAGCCCGACAGACACTGCCTACAGACTTTTTATTGTATTATCAGCTTGTCTGTTAGTCGGTTGTAACCTAAAGTTTGTTGCAAACGGAAATTCTGCGCCCAATCAAATAAGAGAGCACCCTCAGATGTTCGTTTTACATTTTCCTCCTTAATTCCATAATCTTAAATATTTTGCCCTCATCACACAATTTCATCTAGACGTTTGTTTGGTTTCGAGGGAAGTCTAAATTTGAATGGCGTAAATCTTCTGGTTACCCTTTTAGAGCTAGCGGGGCTCTGGCCCTCCTGGGACACACATGGAATTATTTTACTAATATTTTTCACCAATTTTGATTGCTAAGAATAACAGAGAAATGTAAAGTAAGGGGAAGTATATTATGCAAAGTGTTGCCAGTTTTTTTTTGTTTTGTTTCTTTATTTTATTTCACATTGATTGTTCCTTTAAGGAATTACCAACCTCAGTAAATAATTGGGAACCCATCCATACATGCCTTTATGGGATACATAGCAACATTTCCACCTAGAGAAAATATTCGCACACATATCACAGTGTAATGAACCACTCACCACTGCCTCCTTCCTTCTACAAGAAAAATAAAATAATTACACCTTAATCAGCAAAACTATCTTGATATGTTTACTACCTAGTCCTCCTCTGCCTTTTTGCAAAATGATGTAATCTTTATTGCCAATCACATGAAAAAACATAATAGAAAAAAAAAAGAAAAGGAGGACATGAAAACAAAGAGCAAATCCTAAAATATTTTTGACTTAATTTATTAACATATAAGGTAGAGAATTTCATGCAATGTCCTTTGTTCATGTACACCTTACTTCACTACTGATGGAAGGTGAGCTCAAAGCATGTAATGACGTCCTCTGGAGAACAAAAACATACCATGATGCTTGATCTCTGTCTGTACACAATGGTATTCCCTCAGCAAATGTGCTGCTTTCCCCTCCTAATTTCAAGTTACTATTGCTCTACAATAGGTAATTGGGCCTTTGGACTTGCCTGCTAATGGATCACAACGTTACCTCTAGTATCCTAGGTTTGCCTTGTGTGTAGACAGTGATTAAAGTTAATTAGATCCTAAACACCCTCAAACACATTGTGCACGATGATAAATGAGGATGCTGTACGTGCAAAGGTACTCTGAGGATAAAATCTCATGAAGATGAGAAAAAAAATGTAACTACTTGTAAGAATTGGACTTCGTTTCTTTGTTTCCTTGGAAATACCATAGAATGGTTAGAAATTCTAAACAGAGTGAAAAATATTCTGGTTCAATTATAAGCATTACACAACAAGAACTAGAACACGTACTCTTCTCATGACGCAAATGATGCACTAACATACAATAAGTACATATTTTACCATATTGATCAATTATTGAACACAATCCAGCTATTGTGCTCATCGGTATTAAATATCTTAACGGTTAGTACGCAGCGGGAAGATCAATAAATCATCAATATCAACACAAAGTGAACATAAACACATAGGTTTTATGTTTTCATGGACTGAAATGATGTTTTAGTGTATTGCTAATATGCAGCATTCTATTTTTGAGGGGGGGAAAACTAATAATTCATAAAAAGTTCTAGAACACAAAAGAGGACAAGGTGAGATATTTAGATCTAGAAATAGTGGCGACTGCATTTCTTTCCTGAGATTTCTTAGCTTAATTAAGTAGAACCAGAAATGAGAGTCTTCAAATTAACTAAATTAACACTACCCAAAAAAATTAGATCCAATTTGCAGGTCAATCCCTTAAGAAAAACAACGCGACTTTTGGCAGGGTGCTTTAATTCGGTGATCCCATATCTACGTAATAATAATTTTATTGTCTCCTTTTCTAGTAACAGATAAAATTTGTGGATTGACAGTCTGGGTATGTGTGACTTGTAAACAACCTACAAGCGCACAAGCGCAAGGGACATAACATCCCAAAAAAATATGAAAGTAACTACCATGGATAGTAAAAAAAATATATAACTTTATTAGTACATAACAATACATGGTATAACGATATTAGATATAATGAAAAATATAGCGGATCATATATCAAGAGGAGTAGCGATCTGGTAAAGATGACAGCATACCATAAGGAACACAAGAAACAACCAACCTCAAACACCGTCCCAGTACGAACATGCCATGGATACAAGTAAAATAGAATGTCAATAAGAAAAAAAGATGTATATATGGCTATATCTGTTGGAAAAATACTGCCCGTTACACAAAGTACATAGCACAAATATGCTAAGGATGAATACCGTGTATGCAGACCAACATTAACAAATAAGTGCCAGATAGAAAGAATGAGAAATTCAAGTACCTGTAGACATGATGAAAGCAGGGGACGTGGAGAGATGGCACAGAGACGCCTCGACGCGCGTTTCGCCTGCGACCGGCTTCGTCAGGAGGCTAATCATATTTAAAAGACCGGGGGTTTTTATACTAATATAAGTGAACAACTGATTCATTGGTGGCACGGCGTGGACAGCTTGGCGCTTCCTGATGATGCAGTGTTTTGCATCATGGCTATGGAGCGCCGCCTATTCGTGCACCCCACAGGTTCCATCAATGAATCATCTTTTTTTCTTATTGACATTCTATTTTACTTGTATCCATGGCATGTTAGTACTGGGACGGTGTTTGAGGTTGGTTGTTTCTTGTGTTCCTTATGGTATGCTGTCATCTTTACCAGATCGCTACTCCTCTTGATATATGATCCGCTATATTTTTCATTATATCTAATATCGTTATACCATGTATTGTTATGTACTAATAAAGTTATATATTTTTTTACTATCCATGGTAGTTACTTTCATATTTTTGGGGGATGTTATGTCCCTTGCGCTTGTAGGTTGTTTCCTAGATTGATTGGGGATTCCCCTTTGTCTCGCCGTACCTTGTTTAGAGGTTTGCTGTAGGTTTACTATGTGTGACTTGTAAACGACTATGCATTTGTAACTCACAACGGGGCCAAGTTCTTTAAAATCGAAACTTTTATAAAACTTATTTTTGAGACTGTGTTTATTGTATATAAAAATGCATATCATTTTTTTTTCCATACATTGTGTGCTATAAAGAAAAAGAAATACATATCCTAAATAATATTTAAAGTTTTTATTTTATATTTCCAAATTACTACAACACATTAGTATAATGGAGACCCTAAAATAGTTGATGGAATAATTAGGGGTCTATTACATATAACGGTTTAATGACCACCTAGTCATTCCGTTGGTTGTTTGTGTAATTTTGGGGACAGACATATGCCAATCAACATCTACGCATGTCCAAGATCAATTCCTCCACTGTCATTACAAGTCTCCAAGGAGTTAAATAAAATTGAACAGCTTTTTTCTAATTCTGCTGTGTAAACACCTATCAAGCAGCAGTTTGCAGAAAACAGGAATGAGGTCATTTCATTGAAATATGTAAACACCGGAGATAAGAGGGAGGGATTGATTACCTCCAAATAATATATTTAAGAACCTCTTCCCCTAAATGTCATTACTGTAAACAATGTTCAATTTTAAACCCAATTAAATATTTGACCTTCATGGTATCTTCAAGATTACATTTCTATATTGAATATAGTTACACGTAAATGTTCTATTGAGCAGGCAGGTTGTCCAGGTTGGGGGCTGTTTTTTAAACTGATAACCTATCAACAGGATAGGTCATCAATATATAAATGGTGGGGGCCCCACAATAACACCCCGCACCGAACAGCCGTTCCGATTGCCGGAAGCTTTGCAAGGGGTCGGTGCTGGAAGCAGAAGGCTCAGATCACTATATAGCGGCCGTGCTGCAGTACTCAAGCTCTGCTCCTATTCAAGTGAAGCTGCAATAACCCAGCACGGCCGCTATCCTGTGGTCAGAGCCTTCTGCTTCTGGCATCGATCCCTGCATAGCTTACAGCACACGGGGGCAAACGGAACAGCTGATCGGTGCGGCGTCTATGTGTCAAAAACCCCACCGATAATATACTGATGACCTATCCTGTGGATAGGTCATCTGTATAAAAACAGGCCCCAACCTGGACAAGCCCTTTAAGGTCCCCTGTACACACTGCAGATTTTGTTGCAGACATTTCTGAAAATCAATTCCATTCATCTAAATGAGGTCGTTAAGCTGCAAGAACAAAATCGGTGGCACGTGCCGAGTGCTTTAAAGATGATGTCACACCAACAAAAATCTTCTTAATATGAGAAGCTATGAAAATGTTGTTCATATTCCTAATCACAACCATCTTGGTCTCAGGAAATTCATGAAAAACGTAACATTTTCTCAATCTCATAAATTGAATTGATAGTGAATTCAAGATCCAGATGAACATCTACAGGACGCCAACTTCAATTCATAATTTACTGCACTGAAGTAGATTTCATTCGCACGTCCTTAAAAAAAACCTTCAGGTAACACCATTTAAACAAAACGGGGATATGCCCAAGTAAATAGTCTATCATCGTGCTTTTCACACTAAAAGAATGGACCCACTAACTCTGAAAAGGATTATGTCAAGAAACTAATACCATACGTTGTATCGGCGCATATGATACAGGTGCATCTAGGAATTATACAATCTAAAAAAACCCTACGTTACATGTCGTAGAGGTAAAAATGTGAAGTATCCGTTGACTAGAAGTCCTCTTTCATCCAGTGAAATTACTTCGACAACATGGTTGACAAATCCAATAGTCTGTTCACTTCGGTGTGTGCACTATACGGATGTGTACCTACAAGTAGGGAATTCACAAGCCCAGTTGATGGTAAGAGGTACACAATCCGACAATTTATCAATTGTAAAAGTATTAGAATTGTATATATTTTGCTAAGTGTCCCTGTCTTAAACTATACATCAGGAAAACTACTAAAGAATGTAGGGAAAGCATGTCCCAGCAAAACCAAGGCTGACACCTCCAATTCCCAACATGAGATATCGACATAGTAAAAACCCATATAATATACCATTTTGGGGTCTTTGCAAACTCTCACCTAGAAAGAGCAATCTGGACAGAAAACTTCTCCAGATAGAATCCATTTGGATCCAAAAATGAAAATCTTTGAGAGTTAGAGGTCTCGACATTTATAAACTTTTGTGTCAAATTCAGTCAAAATATTATGTAAAAATGTAATTGTGCTTTATGCTGTAACTCCCATCATACGAAGTAGGTATATATATATATATATATATATATATATATATATATATATATATATATACACATACACACACACACACACACACACACACACACACACACACCTACTTAGATATCAATCTATAGTAAGAGAAGTTTCAGTACCTTTAATACAAAACTCTTTCATCAAACTTATTCAAACTTTAAAAATCATTCTATAATCTATTAAATACTCCAACCATATGGTTAACTCTTTTGTTTACTAGATAAGTATTATTCAAGTGCCTTTGAGAACTTACATAGTATTCTCCAAGTTCATGAGGACATGCAGTTTGATAGAGTGGTGGTGGTGAGTAAGCTAAAGATTTTGATGTCCAGTTTGACAAAGATGGGATGAATAATACTTAACACTTTCAGCATGCGCAGCTTGATAGAAATTTAACCGAGAATGGAATAAAATGTGGGAACATTTGTATTATTTAAAGTAGGCGCTTCTAGGCGACGCCACAATAAGAAGTTAGAAATAGTTTTTGTGTTGCTCTGGAAGCTTAGTGTCCCGCTCCCCTGAAGACGGCATGATCGTAGCAAAACATAACAGGGGACGCCAAGTTGAATTTGTATTAGCTGCAAACCTGTTCACGGACTTATATAAAGATGGTTATGGCTGACCACCGCATATGCCTGTGTCACAATCCACAATTAGTCGGGCTGGTTATTTTCATTGACACACCACTGCTGTGATGTTGGGTAGATCAAATGCCATATGAAGATTTCTATTGCATCCAGCGCACTACATTTTATCCATATATAAGAGGCACTACATAGCTGCACATATTAAGCAAAATTGTGGTTCTTCACATATACTGACAATATGAATTAGTTATCCAGCATAAACTGCAGTAATTTTAAAGTACTTAGTAAAAAGTAGACTACATTTGGTTATTTTATTGGTATTATTACAAAAAGGTACATGTTATAAAAGGATAGAGGGAGGGTATTCTACCAATTGCACTTGTATATACTAGTATGTTAAAGAGGATCTGTCACTAGTTTATTAATTCCCTATCTTCTAACTAATCTAATAGGTGGATTCACTGGTGTAATATATGAGTAAAATATAACATTTATTTATAACTCTCTAAAAACAGGGGTACAATCACCACTGTGAAAAAGCCCCACCGTGTGTATAAAAACGTATTAAATAATAAACACTGAGTTCTAATTCAATTGTGAACCTCCTATAGCTCAGTGTTCAACAAGAATATCAATACGGAATCAGCATTTGAAAAATGGGCATAACAATAGTCTTGACCCTAATTCACACTAGAGTCCGTGATAACCGCACCGGAAGCTCCTAGTGTTGAGGTATACAAACAATGCTAGTGTTCCCAATGCTAAAAAATTCCTATTCACAACCGACCCTACGCGTTTCAATACTCATCATCAGGGGTCTGTAGCTTGGTCACTCTGGCCAGGGATGCCAGCGATATTTAGTTCAGCAGCAGGTATTCTGCTGTACTCCACGGAAGCATGCTCGCATAGATGTCAGCGGCATGCTTCATTCTGGGACTCTGAGTTATTTAAAGCATCTGACTCCTCCCCCTGTCCTCGGCATCGCCAATCGAAACAGCCAATCACACTCACCAATCGAATTCGTGACACCTGTCCATGTGACTCCCGGCCATCAGCTGACAGCCAGGAACCAACATCGACTGCATCAAAAGCCGAACGCGCAGGCGCAGTAGAGGCCACAATCGAGTCGCCCATGCTGCCAGGAACTCACCACTGCAAAGAAGGAGTATATCGATATTTAAAGTTTGCGTAATTGTTGCGGATCAGCTCAAAACCCGCAGCTGGACTGCCATTGATAAAACAACTGCCTGTCATGACGACCATGTGGGTCTCTTGCTATCCTGAAGGGATAACTGGCCATGGAAATGCATGTTTAAATGAATGTTCAAATAAAACATGCATAGTTTGTCTGCTCATTTAAACCCCCTGGTTGTGTGCACGCCAATCTATAGATCCAGTGGGCTTCCTTTCGTAGTATGAGGTTATCCCAGTCACCTCCCCGTTTGGGAGGCCTAATGAGTTCAATTGCTTGAAATTTAAGACATTCTGCACGACCCTGATGTGTAGCGTGTACATGTTTGGATATAGGAGTATCTCTAGAATTCGCAATGTCGCCAACATGTTCTCTGATCCGGCGCCGAAACTGCCGCACCGTTTTTCCCACATAATTCAGTGGACATGGACATGTTATCAGATATACCACCCCTGCTGTTTTACAATTGACAAAATCACGAATGTCATATTCCAATTGCGTAACGACACTCCTAAACTTGTCACCTTTTTGAATAAAATCACAAGCCTTGCACCTGCCACATCTGTGTGTGCCTGGTATTTGTCTGTCCAGCCATGTTCCTTTAGGTACAATGGGATCAAAACAACTATGCATAACTCTGTCCCTGATGTTTTTCCCTCTCCGGAATGTGACTAAAGGCCATTGCGTAATCTGATCTATCAAATCTACATCAGTACTAAGAATACGCCAATACCTCTTCAGGATCTGCATAATTTCACATTGTTTAGAATCATAAGTGCCTATAAGTCTCGTAACTCTCTCTTCCCTTCGTTGTCTAGGAACAAGAAGACTCTGCCTGTCCGCATCTCTCGCTCCCACATAGGCCTTTCTGATTACTCCCTTAGGGAAACCTCTATCCTTCAATCTGGTTGTAAGTTCCTGAGCCTGTCTCTCGAAGTCGTCCATGGAGCTGCAATTCCGGCGTACTCTCATGAACTGACCCTTGGGAATACCGCATTTAAGGGGATAAGGATGACAACTGTTCCATTGCAGGAAACTGTTGGTTGCTTTTTCTTTACGATGTACTTGAGTACGGATTGTACCCTCTGATGTTTTTGTAATTTTAAGGTCTAAGAAAGACAGTTCCTGATTGCTGATTTCACATGTGAACCTTAGCCCTAGATCGTTCTGGTTAAGGGCAGCCACAAAACTATTGAATTCTTCCACTGTTGAATTCCAGAACAGCAGCACGTCATCAATATATCTGATCCAGATCCCTATTGACGAAGTCCACTTGGAAAAACTCTCCCCAAAAACAATTGTCTCCTCCCACCAGCCAAGAAATAAATTTGCATAGGTGGGAGCAGTTGGACTCCCCATTGCAGTACCGCATTGCTGGTGAAAAATCCTGTCTTCAAAGATAAATACATTTTTCTCCAGCACAAAATGTAATAACTGCAGAACTAGCTGGTTATGAGCCACAAATTGAGTACCTCTAGATCTCAAGAAGTACTCTACCGCTTCACAGCCAAGTTTGTGTGGAATGGAGGAATACAATGCCTCTACATCCAGACTAGCCAAAAAGGTACTGCGTTCCAAAGTGATACCTTCAATTTGTTTCAAAACATCCATGGTATCACATACATATGATGTTAAACCCAGTACAAACGGACGCAGCACCTGATCAATATAAGTGCTTACATTTTGAGTTAGATTGTTTATGCCTGAAACAATGGGTCTACCACGTAAGGGGGGGTACCCTTTGGGGATTTTGGGCAGGCTATAAAAACATGCCATGATGGGAAATTGTGGAAATAGGAAATTAAATTCACTAGCACTGATCAAGGACCTGCTTTTTGCATCACCCAAAATGCCCAAAAGCTCCTTTTTGAACAGTGCTGTGGGATTATCCTTTAAGATGGTATAACAGTCAGGATTGAGCAAAATGTCCTCACACATTTTTTTATAGTCTTCCCTGCTCATAACCACGATGTTCCCACCCTTATCGGATGCTTTCAGAACAATATTTTGTTTTTTCTCCAATGTGGTTAGGGCTAGCCGTTCAGACCTAGACAAATTGTTGTCAATACCCCTCATATCCTGACTCAATAGTTTAATCTCCTCTCCCACCATGTCTACACAATATGTATTATCAGTGCAGTTGTTTTATCAATGGCAGTCCAGCTGCGGGTTTTGAGCTGATCCGCAACACTTACCCAAACTTTAAATATCGATATACTCCTTCTTTGCAGTGGTGAGTTCCTGGCAGCATGGGCGACTCGATTGTGGCCTCTACTGCGCCTGCGCGTTCGGCTTTTGATGCGGTCGATGTTGGTTCCTGGCTGTCAGCTGATGGCCGGGAGTCACATGGACAGGTGTCACGAATTCGATTGGTGAGTGTGATTGGCTGTGCCGAGGACAGGGGGAGGAGTCAGATGCTTTAAATAACTCAGAGTCCCAGAATGAAGCATGCCGCTGACATCTATGCGAGCATGCTTCCGTGGAGTACAGCAGAATACCTGCTGCTGAACTAAATATCGCTGGCATCCCGGCCAGAGTTACCAAGCTACAGACCCCTGATGATGAGTATTGAAACGCGTAGGGTCGGTTGTGAATAGGAATTTTTTAGCATTGGGAACACTAGCATTGTTTGTATACCTCAACACTAGGAGCTTCCGGTGCGGTTATCACGGACTCTAGTGTGAATTAGGGTCAAGACTATTGTTATGCCCATTTTTCAAATGCTGATTCCGTATTGATATTCTTGTTGAACACTGAGCTATAGGAGGTTCACAATTGAATTAGAACTCAGTGTTTATTATTTAATACGTTTTTATACACACGGTGGGGCTTTTTCACAGTGGTGATTGTACCCCTGTTTTTAGAGAGTTATAAATAAATGTTATATTTTACTCATATATTACACCAGTGAATCCTTTAAAATTGTTATGTTGTGGGAGCACAATTGAATATATCTTTGATAATACAGTGAATTAATCTAATAGGTGCTATGATGCTGATAACTAGTGTGATTTTTTTTTCAAAAACTTTTATTAGAATTTGAAAAGTTCTGAGCATTTTTCGAAATATGCTAATGTGCCTATACTTGCCAAATGGGAGGTGACTCGTTTCACTCTGGGCGGTGTAATGTTTTCTGTGTGATGCTGTCCAATCAGCATACAACTTCTCCCCCTTCCCAGCTCAGCACCACAGTGTGATCATATAGTATACAGCTTCCATTCGACTGTGTTTTCAACTTGCGATATCTCCGGCTGTTTCACAGCTAGAACTTTTAAAATAATTAACTTTTTGGGACACAATTTTGACTAGCATCATCAGTGTGACAGCACCTATTATATTAGCAAAGAGATTAGGCATTACTAAACTATTGACAGATCCTCTTTAAATACCAGGCCCATTCTCAGATAGATTTATTGCATAACTTTAGTTTGTTTATAAAGTAGTTTAATTATTTTTTTGTGTGGGGGGGGGGGGGGTGAGTGAAGCCGGCTCACTATAGTCTTTCATAGCAGCCATTCAGATGAACATACATGAAAATATTCACAACGGGGCTTTCTTGTCCTTTGAAAGATAAAAACAACATATTACTGCACAAGAAGTATTAGATACAAATCTACCCATGTTTTCAGCCGTTCCCAAGAAAGACCCCATGCTAAGAGATGCCTCTATCACTGGAGGGGTATAATATTCACCCAAACCTACAATGGGCCCTCTTGCAGCTGCTTTAATTGTGTGCAAATATCTTTAAGAAAGCCAAGAAAGGAGTAACATTACAGATAAAAAAAAAGCCTGCTCATGCAAAAAAAAAAAAGTAATAATAGCAATTAGTAACAATAGACTGAAAGTGGCAATTAGAAAAGCCCAGATCAAAGAAAAACTTAAAAAGGGTAATTTGCAACGGTGTCTTTAGAAAAGAAAAGTGTGTCAACTCGGAGAATCTCCAAGACTGCTGTGACTGAATCTCTGTGGTGCAGAGCATGTTCCCTTCAGATAAAGGCGTTTACACGGCAGCCAAAAACTCAAAAAGCACTCTGCGTGGCTATACAGAGAAAGGGCCAGCCACCAAGAAAAAAAAAAAAAGATTGTAGAGAGAGGTCCAGCACAGTCTATTAAGTGCAAAACCAATTCAGTAAAAAAGGATGAAATAAAAAAATGTATATACCTGATAAGAAACGGAATGATATATTTGTAACTATTTTAATAGCTTTAAAATAATCACCATTAAATATTAAGTCATTGAGCTGCCCTCCTCCGTTAAGCTGTTACACATTACATTCTGCTGTTCATATTTTCTATCTTTGTTATGAAAAGTTAGTTGACAATCAATACGGCCATCATTACAGCTCCCACAGCTAGTGTCACATACTATTCCTAGAGTCCAGAATGGGAAAGCTGCCTAGTTAGGTAGTGATCCGAGGGCAGGTAATATATCAATGGACAACGAGCCTAATGTGTCATTCAGCAGTATGAAAAAGCTATCCGTGGCAGTTCAGTACTAGTGTAAAAATAGGTTACAAAGTGTGTGCACATCCAGTGCTAATAACGCTCAGAACCGCTACAAAATGATGGAGGGAGCATGGAGCTATTAAAGTGGCTGTAGATTCCTTTGAGTTCTACTGAAGCAGACTCCTCCATCCAGCGGCTCACAAGGAAAAACCTGCATTTGAAGTGGACACATTGTAACATACATTTACAAACCCCTTTGAGCCATACCACTAACATGAAACAAGGATTATACAAGGTACTTGACACTACAGTCCGCACTGGAGATCCATACAAAACATTTTTTGTTTGATTGGTTCTTACTAGTAATTGTTATTTAATTTGACATTCATCTACATTAATTTCAGAAAATCATTTCACAATATCTTTAGACCTTTTCACTATAAGGGTATGTGCACACGACCTCTTTTCAGACGTAATAGAGGCGTTTTACGCCTCGAATTACGCCTGAAGAGACGGCTCCAATACGTCGGCAAACATCTGCCCATTGCTTGCAATGGGTCTTACGATGTTCTGTGCAGACGAGCTGTCATTTTACGCGTCGCTGTCAAAAGACGGCGCGTAAAATTACGGCCGCGTCAAAGAAGTGCAGGACACTTTTTGGGACGTAATTGGAGCCGTTTTTCATTGACTCCAATGAACAACAGCTCCAATTACGTCCGTAAAAGACGCCGAGAAAAACGCGAGTACATGCAAAAACTTCTAAAATTCAGGAGCGGTTTTCTCCTGAAAACAGCTCCGTAAGTTCAGACGTAATTGGCGTTGTGTGCACATACCCTAATACTTTATTATGGCTCAGAATCCCATTGCTTTTATAAATGCGACTTGTAAGCAAAAACTGTACGTGTAACCTAGAGGCCTCATGCACACGACCGTAGCCATGTGCACGGCCGTGATTTTCGGGTCGGTCGGGTTGCAAAGTGTCACCCACAAGCCGCCGGCAAATCGCGGGCTGTGCACATGGCCGTGGTCATTAATTTCTATGAGCCTGGACCGCAGAACACGGCCGTAATAAGGATTGCCCGTTCTTTCTGCGGTTCGGGCTCCTTGGCCATGCACGGACCGTGGAAACCACGGTCGAGTGCATGGCCCCATAGGAATTAATGTGGCCGCAATTCTCCCGTGGATTTTCGGGGAAATTGCGGCCGCAAAAGCACGTTCGTGTGCATGGGGCCTAAGAGCTCCTGCAGACATTGCGTAAATGCAGCGGAATTTCCTTCTGAAAATGTGGCAGTGTATTACAAGAACAGTGACGTGGATGAGATTTAACTAATCTCAATCACACGCTGCAGAAAAAAACATCTGCAGAAACACGTGTGGAAATTGACCTGCCATGCGCATTCTCAGACTGCAGCATGTCAATTTATCTTGCGTAAACTCAGTAAACTTCACGGACCGAAATTACACAGCACTTACTCAACATGTGCAGGGGGCCTCAAAGTCCTAATGACCTTTTCAAATGGGTCATTAGGACTTTCCATATATCATTATTTTGCAAGTATATATGTTTAAGCATGGCGGATTTAAATTTACTATAACTTTCAGCGAACCACATAAGCCAAACCCAAATTAAATTGTATCTGCATTGTGCAAGTTGGACTAGTTGGTAATTTTCTATGGAAATATGTTGCACCGACATTAAGCATTCAGAATTAAAGGGAACCTGTCACCAGCATTTCAACCAGCAATACCTGGCGAAAGTAGGTGAAAAATCATTTTTATGTTACCTATAATTATCTCCTGAGTTGCTCTGTACCTTTACTATTCAATTTTTTTGTGTTCTTGCACTGTATGCTAATGAGCATCAGTCATATCTTCATTCCCCGAGAATTTCTGCGTAAATCCCCGCCCTCTTACTTGGACAGCTCCTCGCCTCCCCCCCCCAGCACACGAAATCCCGCACTTGCGCATCGATATCCTGTTCTGGTGGGTGCGCACAACGGGACTCCATAGCGGCGCATACGCAGTAACTAGATTTGAGGCCCGGACGTAGCAGGGAAGGGTGTCGGGCCATACATGACGGGCGCATGCGTGCTATCCCGGACGAGATTTCAGCTTTCAGGGCGCACTATTTTTGGCGGGCATAAGAAGAGGAACGAACAAGACTGCCGCATTATTACCATAAAAGGCACAAAAAGTTTGCATTTAGACTGAGGAGTAGTTTAGTAGAGGGGATAACGGCAATGAACTTGACAGCAGCGGCCAGCTGGGATGAGGAGAGTTCAATAGGTGACATGCTGGTGACAGGTTCCCTTTAAGCCCTACAACAAAATTTGGCAGACCTCTTGCGTTATTTTAATTCTTCTATTTTCAAACCATTGAAATTACTGTTCAATAACATTGTCCAATTTTTCACAAAGTGATTTAATTGATATGTTATGTGAATGTAATAAGCCTACATCAATAACCTTTCTATGAACGTGTGAGCGTTCAGTGCCCCTCTGTTCAGAATAAAAATAGTAATGTCGGCCTTACTTATAGGTCCCCCACTGAGCAGACAGTAATTAGCATGAAGGCCGAGTACTTGAAATGCAAGGTGAAAAGCAGAGGACAATCTTGGTGTCTAAATGCACTAATTACAATTTCAGGACATATTAACGCTTAAAATGTCCCTACTGGAGAAAAACGCACACAAAAACAAAATCACTAACAGTGTCACAGCCGCTGACAATGTAGGTCGTCTTCTTAAAGCAAAGGTTTCCCAAAGCGTATTAAGAAAATTACATTGCAGCAATTCCCCATTAAATACAGATTCCCCAAATTGTTCCCTTTGCAAGGCAAGAGGGAAACATTTGAGTAAGGGTGTATTCACACATTGAAGTCATATAGCGGTTTGTGCTGCGATATCACTGCAATGTGTGAATACAGTTAAAGTTGATCGACGCTAGCTGGCCAAAAGACACCAAATCTAGGCTTCACCTATAGCAATCCCCTGTCCCGGGGGCTAACAGTGTCACATTAAAATCATATAGCAGTTTGTGCTGCAATATCACCATAATACAGCTTAAGTGTATCGATGCTGGCTGGCCACAAGACGGCAGAACTAGGCTTCACCTATAGCAGTCCCCTTTCCCAGGGGCTAACAGTGTCTCCGGATGCTAAACTATGCCCAAGAATGACAGTAGGACCCAATTGTAAGCCAACAGAACTGTTGAAGGAAAGAGAAATACGGAGCACGTACCACAATACTAGTGGGCAACTGGAATACAAGAAACAAAAACGAACCGATTAAAAACGAGGCTGGTAACACGATGATGATTTCAGACAGATGATGGGTACAAACGGATGATGGGTAATGGTAACTAGCTGGCCCTAACTCTAGCTCGCCCTATATCTATCCCCAAGCACTGACCCTAACATCACCCAATAGCAATCGGCAACAGCACACGGGAGCCAAACTCAATGATCAGAAAATGTAGTTGCATGTTCTTAGAGCATTTTCTAATCACTGAATTTGGCTCCTGTCTGCTGTTCAAAACACGGTCCCTAATCTGCAGACAATGTTCCTTACAGAACACCAGAGAAACACTAGAAACCAGAGGCAATAAAATCAAAACGAAACAAATCCGTAACCCGTTGAAACTTTTTTTTTTTTGTGTACACATGAAGTTCTCTAAAATTTCCTGATAGGCGGCTGTGTTAGCTCTGGCTTGGTATAACACAGTGGACCAACACTGCTGCTCAGTGGTCCAAAGTCCTGTTTTCAGATGAAAGTAAACTTGGTATTTCATTTGGAAATCAAGGTCCCAGAGTCTGGAGGAAGAGTGGAGAGGCGTCAATACAAGTTGCTTGCGGTCCAGTGTGAAGTTTCCACAGTCCGTGATTGTTTGGCAGCCATGTCATCTGCTGGCGTTGGTCCACTGTGTTATATCAAGTCCTGAGTCAGCGCAGCGTCTACCAGGAATTTTTCGAGCACTTCATGCTTCCCTCTGCTGACAAGCTTTATGCAGATGCGGATTTCATTTTCCAGCAGTACTTGGTACCTGCGCACACTGCCAAAAGTACCAATACCTGTTTAATAACCGCAGTATCACTGTGCTTGATTGGCCGGCAAACTCGCCTGACCTAAACCCCATAGAGAATCTATAGGGTATAGTCAAGAGGAAGATGAGACACCGGACCCAACAATGCAGACGAGCTGAAGGCCGCTATCAAAGCAACCTGGGCTTCCATAACACCTCATCAGTGCCACAGGCTGATCGCCTCCATGCCACGACGCATTGATGCAGTAATTCATGCAAAAGGAGCCCCGACCAAGTATTTAGGGCATATACGGTACAAACTTTTCAGTAGGCCAACATTTCGATATTGATAATCATTTTTTAAATTGGGCTTATATAATACTAGCTGTTATACCTGGTGTTGGTCGGGAGGTTGACTTACGGTATAGATAGAGTAAAAGCTCACTATTTAAATACCTCTCAATATGAATTTAATTGCTAGAGAGTGTAAATAATGTTATTGGAAGCATAAAAGAAATTAAATGAAGCAATATATTCATTACAGATTTATATAGTGTTGATATAAGACTGCATGTTTCTATTCCAACGCTTTCTTGTAAACAATGTTTTTTGTTTTATTTCCGATGCCAAGATGTAGAGATTCTTTCCAGTGCCGACTCTGGAGCAAGCAACATATAGTTGCCCATGGGAAAAACAGGGACTTTAAAAGGTGTATTCCTGCCACTTAATCAAAAATCGAAAAAAAAAAAGGCAAACTTTGTTCAATGTCCAATCAAAAATAGCTATTCCCTGATTTTAAACCAATGAAAAATCGGACTTCAAACAAACTTTCGAAAATATATATAAGATTCTAATTTTCTGAGACACTAAATTTTGGGTTTTGGGTTGACCATAATCATCAACATTAAAAGAAAAAATGCTGGAAATAGATCACAGTGTAATAAATGTATATAATAAATAAGCTTCACTTTTTGAACTGAATTACTGAAATAAATGAACTTTTTGATGATATTCTAATTCATTGAGAAGGACTGATATATATTATATACACATAGATCTGCAAATTCTAATGGTTGCCCTTGAAGATAAGGGGAGACCTTTTGCATTGGTCATTATGTGTCTATGTCTTTTTCCACTGTGATATTTTGGACAGTTTTTTTTCCCTTTTTCTTTTCCCAAATAAAAAAACATTGAATCTCAAAACCCACTGAAACAAGGCAAGCAGAACAGATAACAATTGAGAAAGGATAAGGGTATGTGCACAGACACTAATTACGTCCGTAATTGACGGACGTATTTCGGCCGCAAGTCCCGGACCGAACACAGTGCAAGGAGCCGGGCTCCTAGCATCATACTTATGTACGACGCTAGGAGTCCCTGCCTTGCTGCAGGACAACTGTCCCGTAGTATAATCATGTTTACAGTACGGGACAGTTGTCCTGCAGCGAGGCAGGGACTTCTAGCATCGTACATAACTATGATGCTAGGAGCCCGGCTCCTTGCACTGTGTTCGGTCCGGGACTTGCGGCCGAAATACGTCCGTCAATTACGGACGTAATTAGTGTGTGTGCACATACCCTAAGCCTGAACAACTAACGAAGACCAGACATTGAAGCAAAGAAGAACTGAAGAAATACAAGACAAAGCTGGAAAAATACAAGACAAAGCTGGTAACACACAATCTTGCACAAAGTACAGATTAGCAAAAGCAAACACACATAGCATACGCTGTTAATGACACCCTAAGGCCGGATTCACACGAGCGTGTGCGTTTTGTGCGCGCAAAAGGTCCATAAAAGCTCCGTGTGTCAGCAGCGTATGATGCGTGGCTGCGTGATTTTCGCGCAGCCGGCATCATTATGACACTCTGTTTTTAGGTTTGTAAACAGAAAAGCACGTGGTGCTTTTCTGTTCTGATTCATAGTTTTGACTACTGTAGCGCGCATCACGCCCGGTACACGGAAGTGCGTCCGTGTGCCGTGCGCGGTTTTCACGCACCCATTGACTTCAATGGGTGCGTGATGCGAGAAAAACAGGCAAATATAGGACATGTCGTGAGTTTTACGCAGCGGACATACGCTGCGTGAAAATCATGGACAGTCTGAACGGCCCCATTGACTAACATAGGTCCGTGCGACGCACGTGAAAATCACGCGCATAGCATGGACGTATTATATGTTCGTCTGAATAAGCCCTAATGCTGAGTCCAGTGTTTCTTAAGGAGAGGCAGAAAAATCAGGCCACCCCCTCCAAATGAGCCTTAGCAGCTCACATCAGTGTGGTCATCCGACCAGCACTGACACGTCAGCTGCTAATTAATAATTAGTGCTCATTAGACTAAGGCCTAATGCATATGGCAGAGCCGTAATGCACGTCCCATGCCCGATTTCACCAGCACATTTAACTGGTTCCAAACCGCTGGCTGTGTTTTTACGGCCGGCGGTCAGGGTCCTTAAAACCCGAGCCATAGACTTTTTACGGCTCGGGTTTTAACTTGCTGCCCGAGCGATCGAGCAGCTTAATGTCGAGTCTCCGGCTGTCCGTGACTGCCGGGGACCCTGAGAAGAAGATAGAAGCAGCTTTCGCTGCTTCTGTCTTCTCTGATCACGTGTACACAGCGCTCAATGTACGCCGCTGTCTCTATTCCTCCCGGTGTTCATGTGACTGGTCACATGATCGCCGCGTGCCGTTACTGACAGACTGCTGCTGGGTCTTACTAGACCCAGCACAGCCCTATTAGTGACAATAGCCACTATGAGAGGGCTGATTTCCCCTGTAACTGGGGCTGCTGTGCAGCTCCAGTTACAGTGGAAAAACATGGTGTAAAAGAAAAAAAAATATATAAAAAGTTCCCCAAAGGTCTTTTTTGACCTTTGAGGGACAGACCATAGTAATAAAAAAAAAATAGTAAAGTAAAGTGCAAAAATTTTTTTATAATAAATACACATAAAATACCCACCCCAAAAAAAAACGTTCCCCCCCGCCTATCATTGTTGTAACGCTAGCGCTGACCCAATTACCCTAATATAGACATGTAATATACTAAAAATTAAGGTAGACAATGATGATCACAAATAAAAGGTCTATTTTAGGTTAAAACGATGTTATTACCCCAAAAAATTGCTGAAATGTAAAAAAGCTTCTTTTTTTACTATTATTTTCAAACTTTATGAATAAAAATTCTAAAATAGCAAAAAGGATGTATATAAAAAGAATTACAAAAAGAAACCTGCATTGTCTACGGAAAAAACATCGGAAAAATCACGTCGCGACAAATAAAAAAGTTATAGCCATTTAACGAACACGTGCTAAAAAGGGCTAAACGGTATCTGGTCCTGAAGGCTCAAAATAGCCCAGTTCTGAACTGGTTAACAGAATACCACAATCCACTACAGCCTCCCTCAATTCCGATAATCTAGACATTGTAAATCAGAGTTTCTCAATCCAGTCTACAAGGAACCCCAACAGGTGATCTATTGAGAAATATCTAAATATTGCACAGGTGATTTAATTAGTTTCAGTAAAGAAATAATTAGCACACTCAGGTTTTTTTCTTTATGAGAAATCTTAAAGAAATTAACTGTTGGAGTTTCTTCAGGACTGAATTAATACACGCTGCTGCAAATGGTGCTTGGATTCTTGCGATACTAGAATAGTAAGCAAGAAGTGAAAATTGTACTAACCAAAGCCTGCTGTCCATTATTACCAAATACTTCATTCTCATTAAGAGGTATAAACCAAAATAAGCAAAGGTTCTCCAAAATAAAATGGTCACTTTAAATTCATACAAATGTCCTAAATGCTGATGTTGCATCCAAAAATAAACCCAATTTATTTTAATCCACAATTATTCAAGTAACCAGAACGTTTAAGATCGTAACCACAAAAGATAGTTATGCTGATATTAAGTAAAATCCAATAAGTCCGCAAAGAGCTTGCCCTGCTGTCACAGATTATTGGAATTGTACAGTACAATATTACTATTTGTCTCATATTTAAAATGTCAAACTTTATTTGTACAGACACTGGTCAGAATTCCTTTGTGCCCTTGATTTTTATAGCTCATTCTCCCAGTCAAAATGTCTATAACATTAAATTTTTACTTTAACATTTATGTTAACCTTATTTTCCTTTTAAAATGCAAGATTGCCGAGCCCTGGTAAGATGAACAGAAAGTAAAACAAATTTACTACTAAGTCGGAGAAATGATTTGTTCAAAAACCCATTGTTTGGTTATGTCAGGAAAGCTTTTTACCATTTTATGATATCCTGTCAGTGTTCTAAAGTGTTTTAAGGTCGACATTTAAATCACCCGGACAATCTGAGTGTTTTCACAGTTCGAAAACATTTTTGAGCTAAAACAAATTCCCCTGATGGAAAATCGACACTGTCCATATAAGGAATAAAAGTTGTGGGTGGATATTTATTAAATGTTTGCTGACGCATCAGTATATGGAAAGGTGTAGGGCACATAATTTATAAACCCTAATTATTTCTACTCCAAAACTGGTCATCAGCCCAACACAAAAGACAAGAATATAAGCTTTGATTAGATAGAAGATAATTATAAACAAAGCCAGGTACAGGGTGCAGTTAAGGGGGACTTTCTGCGCAAATATTAATGGCAACTATTGCTGGCATGTCAACTCCAATTGCAGGCAAAATTTATGCCATCTATCACATTTAAAGCTGGATATAGTTTTAAGGGGTTTTCCGGTTTTTAAAAATTGTTTGAAAATGGTTTAATTTCAGTAAGATTAGTCACTTGCTAATGTACTATCTGTAGCTGAAAATCCTCTGTAAACCAGTCTCACATGCAGTCACATGACCATGATCCTGGTGTTTATCTCCTGTTGTGTGACGTTTGGTATTCTGAACATGTGGTCATCTCCCCTCCCCCATCTACTGCGCGTGTGACATTACGTACACTAAATATGTTTTTCTCTCCCCTCTCACCCTCCCTGTAGTATGGGACATCACATGCATCTATCTCCACTCTTCCCTGCGCTCCACCCTCCCTGTCTCTGAAAGGATCACACTAGGCAAAGCAGAAAATAGCAGCAGAACAACCTAACACCTTATAATAGAGGGGCAGGCAGGTAGCTGTAATGCAATGCCTGTGAGAGGGGAGAGGAATCAATAGAACTGTAGTGTTTTATATGTTAATCCCGCTCTAGCAGTATGAAAATACTGGGCAAAACAAAGTTATGGTGGCATCATCTGGTGACCATTCAGTAAAAACCATTTGGACCAATGTCAAAAGAACATACTGCCCTAAAAAATTATGCCGCCACCACTGGAGATCACACCTAAGATTTATGGCTATTAAAAGCAGATCGGTCTTTAGAATATTCTGCTATTTAAAGAAGTACTCCGATAACTTTTTTTTTCACACCCCTCCATTTGAAAACAAGATTAAACCATGTCTAACTTTTCAGGTGACATTCAGAATAAGCGGTCATATGTGTGTACATGAGAAATTACACTATTTCTGGCCATCATATGACTTGTGTATGGCTTTTTATTAGCAGTTTTCCCCTCTGCACGATCTCGCTCTCTAATTCTCAGTTATCTAAGAGCTAGTGGGTGAAGCCTAACTGCTATTATGTCTTCTATACACTGCACACAGAAAAACAGGAGAATCCTGCTCTCTAATCTCTATTTATTACATTTATAGAAGCTGCGGTAGCATGGAGGATATTACACAGCAGGAATTATTAGTGTAGCTATGAATTCAGCACTAGGGTGAGATATAATACTTACTAGGAAGCTGCTGCAACGTCTGTGTCTCTCTCTGCCTCTGCTTCTTCCTCCCTTCTCCATAGACTACTATGGCAGCTAAAACCTGATCCCTAAGGGGGCTGATAGGATGTCTCGTCTTTAGGAGATGTCAAAATCAGTAAAATTTAGTGAGTGTACAGTTAGGAAAGAAGCCTGATAAATCGAGAAAAAGAAATTTTTCTTTAATAAGATATATTACAAAGGTTTTTTTTATTCACTTGTACTATTGATTCATGCAAAGTTTGTTGAAATCTTAGTGACCATTTAGGTGGAAGGTAGTGCCTCCCCACTCTGACTACACAAATCCTACAGCAACCGCTATGTGGACCGAGAGGTCAGTCTCTCAATGCAAGTCTATGAGATTCACATCACAGCTTTCATAGGATTGCATTAAGAGACTGACTTTTGGTCCACACAGGAGACACTGTAGGATTCAGGGTGTCACAGTGAGGATCATGTAACTCTACGGTGGCCCCCAATGCCTGTAACCTTGTTGCCCTAGAAATGCGATTTAAAGAAATGCTTTTAGTATCAGCAGATGCAGATACAGCACTGCTCTTATTTTTGCACTCTTTATTGTGCTGCAGCTTAGTCCGATTCATGTTAACTGGGCTGAGCTGCAGATGAGCTGCAAATCCAGACAGAATGCAGGGACAAAAATGATGGTGTGATATAAAATATGAAGGGGCCAAGGCACTTCACTAGGCACCATAACCCCTTCATTCTCCTAATCAGTGGGGGACGCTGCAATTGGTTGACTTATAATCTAACAAATATGCCATCAATGTTTAAAGAAGACCTGCCACTTGAACTGGTTATCGGACTGGTTATGCAACACCTTTAACCACTTCCCGCTCCTTGACGCGCGATTCCGTCATTATGAGCGCATCGTTCGAACTCCATGACAGAATAGTACGTTATGGGAGGAACGGCCATTTCGGCCGTCCTTCCGGCACATACAGGAGCGGTGACAACTGCTGTCTCGTACAGCAGTTGCCGCAGCTCCATCAGCGGGTACCGATCGCTGTGTCCCCGCTGATTAACCACTTAGAAGCCACAGCTTCTTAGGTGTTAAACCACCATCGACGTCCCGCTATATGATAGTGGGCGCCAAACAATGGCCTCCCCGCTATGCCATCTATGGAAGCATAGTGTGTCCTGACAAAGTCAGGACCCACCATGGTTGCGGTCAGCGAGTAACCTACAGCTCCAATACACTGCACTACGCAAGTAGTGCAGTGTATTAGAATCGCAATCAGGGCCTCCTGCCTTCAAGTCCACCAGTGGGACAAAATAAAAAAAGTTAAAAATTGTTGTCAAAAAATAAAAACGAAAAGTTTCAAAGTAATAAAAGATAAAAATCTCGCTTTTTCCCTGATCAGTCCTTTATTATTAAAAAAAAATACATAAACTATACATAATTGGTATTGCCGCGTTCGTAGCGGCCAGGACTACAAAAGTATTTCATTATTTATCCCGCACGGTGAACGCCATAAAAGAAAATATTAATAAACCATACCAGAATCACAATTTTTTGGTCACTTCTCCTCCCAAAAAATGGAATAAAAAGAGATCAAAAAGTCGCATGTACCCTAAAATTGTACTGATCGAAACTACAGTTTGTTACGCAAAAGACAAGCCCTCACACGTCTTTCTTGATGGAAAAATAATAAAAGTTATGGCAACACAAAAAGTAAATGATTTTTTATAAAAAGTATTTTATCGTGCAAACACCATAAGACATTAAAAAAACTATAAACATATGGTATCGCCGTAATCATATCGACCCGCACAATAAAGTGAATATGTAATTTATAGAGCATGGTGAATGCTGTAAAAAAAAAACAAAGCATATAAAACAATAGTAGAATTGCTGTTTTTTAGTCACACCTTAAAAAAAAAAAAAAAAAGCAGAAAACTGATCAAAAAGTCGCATGCACCCAATGAAATCTACAATTAATTCCTCAAGTGGTCTATTTTCCAAAATGGGGTCACTTTTAAAGGGGCTTCCCCTGTACTGGTACCTCAGAAGCTCTGCAAATGCGAAATGGCGCCCAGAAACCAATCAAGCAAAATCTACATGCCAAATAGTTCTCCTGCCATTCTGAGCCCTGCCGTTTGTCCAACCAGCAGTTTATGACCACATATGGGGTATTGCCGTAATCAGTCGAAAATGCTTTTCAAATGTTGGCCTGCTTTTTCTCCTTTATTCCTCATAAAAATTAAAAAATGTGTACCTTTTATCGGAAAATTTGATTTTCAATTGCACAGCCAAATTCCACAAAATGTAGCACAAAACCTGTGGGGTCTAAATGCTCACTATACCCCTCGATAAATTCCTTGAGGGGTGTAGTTTGCCAAATAGGGTCACTTTTGGGGGTTTCCACTGTTTTGGCACTGCAAGACCTCTTCAAACCAGACATGGTGCCTAATAAAAAGGTGGTCTCAAAATCCACTAGGTGCTCCTTTGCTTCTGAGGCCGGTGTTTCAGTCCATTAGCACACTAGGGCCACGTGTGGGACATTTCTAAAAACTGTAGAATCTGGGAAATAAATATTGAGTTGTGTTTCTCTGGTAAGACCTTCTGTTATACAGAAAAAAAAATGTAATAAAAAGGATTTTCTGACAAAAAAAAAAGAAACTTGTACATTTCATCTCTACTTTGCTTTAAATTCCTGTGAAAAGCCTAAAGGGTTAAGAAACATTCTAAATGCTGTTTTGAATACTTTGAGGGGGTCTAGTTTTAAAATGGGTTGTTTTATGGGGGTTTCTAATATAGAAGGCCCTCAAAACCACTTAATAACTGAACTGGTACGTAAAAAAATAAAAAAAAAGAGGCATTTGAAATTTTCTTCAAAATATGAGAAATTGCTGCTTATGTTCGAAGCCTTGTAACATCCTAGAAAAATAAAATAATGCTCAAAAAATATGCAAACATAAAGTAGGCATATGGGATATGTGAAATAGTAACTATTTTGTGTGGTATTACCATCTGCCTTACAAACAGATTTCAATTCCGAAAAATGCTAATTTTTTCCCAAATTTTCTCTAAGTTTATCTATTTTTCACAAATAAACACTGAATATATCGACCAAATTTTACCACTAACATAAAGTCTAATGTGTCACGGGAAAGCAATCTCAGAATCGCTTGGCTAGGTATAAGTATTCCAGAGTTATTACCACATAAATTGACACTTCAAATTTGAAAAATGGGCTCGGAGGCTTGAGGCCCAAACTAGGCTCGGTCCTTAAGGGGTTAATTTCTTGAATGTATCATAGCAATTCATCTATAACTAAATGTCACAAAAGAGATCCTAAATGTAATTGTATACATCTTATAAGGTTTAATATTGCTACAATCATTTTATATGTGTGCTATAAAAGCATGTATTATACTCTAGTTGGACCATCTTGGCACAAAGTAGAAGTCTAATATAATTTCTGCATCACAGAGTAAGCATGATATATAGGTGTTTTTTAGTAGACTATTGAAAATAATTCCTGGTGACAGATGAGTAAAAATTGCTGGAACTTTTATTTTCGGCAATAAATTTTACAGCCGTCATGCTTACCAGCTTTATTTTGGTTACGGCTAAGTTTAAGATGCAGAAGACAAACACCACGAATGGTGATTAAGTGCAGGCAGTCCGTATGAACTCTGTTGCCAGAGCAGAGACAGCTGCGATTGGATGCAGAATTACTTATTTTGAGAATGGAAATAAATTTATACAACTGGAAAAGGGCTGGGTAATGTGACATATTTACAATCCATCACTCCCTCCTTAACCCTTGAATAAACAAATTGTTATACCTCTTGAGCACATTCAGACTTATTTCTGTACCTATATATTGGCCAGTCTTGAGTTGGATATGCAAATATAATGCTAACCTATAATCAGACCTTAAGGACCATTTTTGCACTAACTGATACAAATCAGGCGTTTTAATGGCAGCAATGTGGAGAAAGGAATGATCCAGCGCTGGTGGTGGTTTTAAAAGGGAGATGAGAGTCCCATGTTTATTGGAAAAATAATAAAATCGGAAGGGAGACGCAGTCCCAAGATGCAAGTAGTCAGGACTTGAACTTGAGCCTACGCGTTTCAAACGCGATCTGCGTTCTTAATCATGGCTTAATCTTGCCATGATTAAGAACGCAGATCGCGTTCGAAACGCGTAGGCTCAGGTTCAAGTCCTGACTACTTGCATCTTGGGACTGCGTCTCCCTTCCGATTTTATTATTTTTCCAATAAACATGGGACTCTCATCTCCCTTTTAAAACCACCACCAGCGCTGGATCATTCCTTGCTCCACATTGCTGTCCTACACCGCGGGCCGTCGCGGGGATCCGATTGACGCTGCCAGGAGACGCAGACCGGTGAGCTGGAGGTTCTCTCCCTGTTTTAATGGCACTCTGGGTTTCACTGACTGCCATTCCTTTTGCATGCATAGCTAAAATACCTGATATGACCGCTGCTTAGCCCAAAGTCTCCATAGCATGTAGGTTAACAGCTAGAGACTGCCGAGGTCAGTAAAAGATGAAATCACAAATCTGCGCTCTTCATAAGCATCGGGACAGGGATTCCAGCCCAGAAAAGCTGCCCCCACTTATAGGTGCGTCTGTAATGAGAATGCAGCCTGCGTTCCAACATTAAAAATGTATTTCTTGGAATATATGAGAAGTTAGATCGATCTTCGCTCTCCTTTTGTCCAAGTGGTAAGCAAGGATCGCACTCTGACACTTCTGAATCTTTTCTGTGATATTTCCAGCAAGGCTAGCGTAATCTCGCGAGATTACGCTGTAAACGGTCATTTAAAACGAGATTACGCTTGCTGTGCTGTAGTGTCGGGATTTTGTTAGTGAAGTGTCAGGATTCTGAATACACATCCCGTCCTGGCTGGAGGTAATGTATATTCATTGCCAGCACACTGCAGTAACGTTAGTCTTTGTGTATGTGGCTGCACATAACGATATAGCTATATCGCTATGTGCTGTATAAATGAATGGAGAGAAGTGTAGGACGCTGATTGGTCACTGATTGGTCAGCGTCATACACTCCTCTGTACAACGCCCACTTGGTCTAAAGTAAAAATACGCCCACTTAGGCATTAAGAAACGAATTAGCATAAAGCTAAAAATCGCTCATAAAGTGGTAAAAATAGATCGTTTTTCGAAATAAAAAGCACTGCTGTAACCTACCTTACAGCGCCCATCCTTATGTAGGAGATAGGGCACTTATAATGTGGTGACAGAGTCTCTTTAATGACCAGCTACATTTTTCAGTTTTTACAGCTCTGCATTTCAGCAGCCATAACTTTTTTCATTTTGTCATTGACGTAGTCGTATGAAATTTTTTTTTTTTTTTCAGTTTGGAGGTAGAAAAAATAATTTTACGGTGTGAATATAGGAAAAAGCGAAATTCAGCATAGTTTTTCTTGTTTATTCTTTATCCTGTTCACATTTCACGCTAAATAACCCGTTACTTTAATTCTTCAGGTTATTGCGGTTGTTTGGATACCTAATATGTGTAGTTTTTTATTTTTTATTTAGTGTAGGGGCAAAAAAAGATATTTTATGCAAAATAATGTGGGGTTTGTTGGGACTTTGTATTTAATTTTTTTTTTTACTTTATTTTTAAGCCCATTAAGGGATAACTTAATTTATAACTTTAATTTTTACTTATGTATTGGCATACTCCTTTTTGCTAATACATTATACTGTGTCAATTTAACACAGGCTGCTGTTAGGGCAGCACATAGTGTGCCCGAACAGCAGGCAAACTGAACGGAAAGTCCTGGGCTTCTTTCTAGGTCCCCGGGGCTAACTGCAGAGGGATTCCCTGCTTTTTGACCACCTTACCGGGTTTCCAGTGTCGCAATCAAAAAGGGGAGTTGCCTTTGATCTTGCCGTGCTCATGGACTGCGGCGATAATTGGGTTAAACAGCTGGGTTCCGAATGTTTTCTGACTCCAGCTGTATTCAGCAGGCTGCTCACAGGAGCGCTCATCAGCCTCTTCTACAGCGACACCAAAAGATGTCGCTGTAGACTAAGCACCTGCACCGCCTGCCATCAAAAGACAGTGGGCGGTCGTTAAGGGGTTAATAGCAACAAAAAGTGAAAGGTCCAATCTTAATGCAATTTACATGAATCATTTTAGACCATGAGGAGATGCTGCCTTCTATAACCCACTTTCTCTTAGTAAAGATTAAGGCCCCATGCACACGACCGTAAAACCGCAGACCGTAACACGGTCCGCGGATTTACGGACCCATTCAGTTCTATTGGCCCCTGACACCTTTCCGTATATCGCTAAGGATGGGTGTCCATGCCGTATAACTGTGCCGGGAATTATGGAGCATCATTTTTTTCCGGGTTTTACGGGCCGTGCTCCCATACTTTGTATAGGGATAGGTGATGTCAAATCTGTGGGAGTCCGACTGCTGTGACCCTCACCGATCACGAAAACGAGGGTCCCGGACTACCCTATGTGAATGGAGGGGACTGTGCATGCTTGACCACTGCTCCATTCACTTTCAATAGGTTATCTCTGGCAGCCCCATAGAAAGTGAATCGAACGGTGGCCGAGTATGCAGAATTCTGCTCCACTCCGCTTGTTTGGACCTAGCTTTACAGCGGTGTTGCATTATATACTTCTATTGTATTATACTTACCATACCTAACCACAAAATAGATGTCCATGTAAGGAAATTGACAACATCTTGTAACCCCGGAAATATTTTGGCAATACAAAAGTAATGGATAACGAAACAAGTTAATGTATTCTAATGATTATTAACCTAATATAAATGCATGAGAAAAATGAATGGGATCATTATGAAAGAGGCTTAAAGCACCATAATGGTATAAAGGGGCGATTTCAGCAGATCATGGAATGTTTTACTTCAACTTTATACAAAAGGTTGACACACAGGAAAGACAGCAATTTGTATAAGTCTACCCATGAGAAAATCATAACCAACCTCTATGAACCAGAGCAGAGAACCGTTAAAGTATTAACGGTCGACCATTTATTTCAGTCAATGCAAGGGAAATGCATGGCCACACGCTGCTACCCCCATCATTAACAGCTAATTACTGGGGCTTAGAGAAGCTGAATCAGCGGCGATCAGTTCATCGGTGGGCCGGGTTCTATTTGCAAAGAGATTGTCTTGATGAGACAACCCTTTTAAATTATTGCATTTAATCTGTGTCTTATGATATTACATAGAGAGATGTATAGTCTAGGATACATTTTACACTTCAGTACTTCTAGGATAGAATTTTATATAGTTGCACATGAACACTTCTTGTTACTACTGTAGCTCTCTTATAAGAAAAATCGACTACGCTATTGATTCCGTCGGAAAAACAGAAACCAGCCGGAATGGTGACGAACGGAAAGCTGTGCTGTCAGTTCCACTTTCCGTTGCGGGGTTCACCCAACGGAACCCTTCGACGGAACCCCGGAACGGAAATGAACGGTGATGTGAACAGGCCCTAAGGCCTACTTAAAATAAAAAAAATCCCTAAGATTCAGCAATATTTTCCAAAGCCATCATCCGGAAGCTAATCAGATGGGACCCCTGAGAACAAGAAGGATATTTATAGGCTCAGTCAGTTAGACCAATCTACCTCTTTATATTATGTCCTGTGAGGGGTACTTGAGTGGAGGGTCCAGAAATATTGATATATAACAGAGTCATCATGAAATACAGGCTACCTCTTTGCCACAGTCAAGTGAAACTGTGTGCTACGGAGGACGCTATGAATGTTGACCAGATTGGGTATATGCCTTTAAATGAACGGATTTGCATGGTTAGGAAAGGAATGCGCAAAGCTCACTGCCTCAGCTAGTCACAGCAGCAGCCTCCGCAGCAGAGAATGGATACAGCTACAGATTCTAGCCATCCAAAGCACATCGGGAAAAAATAAAAATCAATGCCAATATGTGCTGGGGCACCCTAGGGACAGCAATTTAACTTGGCTGATATTACACAAGTAGCAAATTAGATCAAAGGCAGCAAGCTGGTTATTGTTGATCGGTTAGATGAAAATTTTAAGCTACTCAGTGTAAAACACTGCAAAACAAGTATCATTTAGGCTATGTTCACACGCTTAACAAAAAGCGGCTGTAAATACGGAGCTGTTTTCAAGGGAAAACAGCCCCTTATTTTTCTGGCATCTTTTAAGCAACTAGCGTTTTTTACGGCCATTTTTGGAGCCGTTTTTCTTTTGAGAATGAAAAATGGCTCCAAAAATAGCTCAAGAAGTGACATGCACTTCTTTTTACGAGGTGTTTTTTTACGCGGCTGCTTTTCAAAACGGCCGCATAAAAAAACGCACCGTGGGCGCGAAACGCAGTTCTTTCCATTGAAATCAATGGGCAGATGTTTGTAGGCGTTCAGACCCCCGTATTTTTTGCAGTTTTTCAGGGCGTTTACGGCCCGAAAAACGGCTGAAAATAGGTCGTGTGAACATACCCTCACTTGTGGTAGCCTTGCTTCAACATAAGTAGTTAATTACTATGGATAATTAACAATTACTAGTAACTGTAGCAACCAAGTTAAGGATTACAGCATTTCTGTTTGGAGAGTGAGCCTCCCTCTGTATACACACAGTCGAGTCACATTATTATGACCACCTCCTACTTTCGACGTCGGCAGTTCGTAGCGTATGAAGGAAGTGATGTGTTGTGGGCTTGGTGGGTATATAAGGTGTGCGATAGGCTGTCTGAAAAATATCACTCAATGTCGCTATGGGTATAAGTAGTGATTTATCAGAGTTGCAAAAGGATGATTATTGGTTTTCGGGCCAAGGGTGTCAGTATTTCTCACATAGCGCAGTTTTGTTAACTTTTCGCGTGCTGCTGTGGTGAAAGTATAGCGTGAGTGGACAAATGGCACCATTGGGAATATTAACATGGAAACTGCGAAGCACCACGTGCCATTGATGTAAGAGGTGAATGTTGGCTACGAAGATGCGTGAGGGCCAAACGGCACGCTAAATTAGAGCAGCTCACCGTAAAAATCAACCAGGGGGCTACCAGACATGAGCCTGAAACAAAAATTTAGCGACCCCTACTCTGTATAGGGCTCTGAAGCAGACGGATGGTCACTGCTCCTATGCTAACAAAGGTGAAACGACAAAAAAGGGCTTCAATTTTCACGGCAGTGTCGGAATTGGACCAACGATGATTGGCAAAGGGTTGCCTTCTCCGATGAGTCACGTTTTCTGCTTCATCAAACGGATGGACGTTGGCGTATCAGGTGAGAAACATCAAGGAGGGCACTCCAAACCGATTTGGGTATGAATCCATCGTTGCAGATCACGTCCACCCATACATGTGGTTTGTCTTCCCTGGGGCAGGCGGAATCTTACAGCAAGAAAATGTGACAAGTCACACGGCTAGATATTGTCCAACAGTGGTTGGAAGAGCACGATCAAGACATCCAAGTACTTCCCTGGCCCCCTAATTCGCCAGACTTGAACCCAATTGAGCATCTGTGGGACCAGCTTCATCGTCTTGTTCGCTCTATTGATCCTCCCCCACGCACCCTGCATCAATTGTGGGATGCATTGCAGTCAGCATGGCGCCAGATACATCATCCTATAATGCCCTGATGCACTCCGCCCAGCTTACATATACGCTGATGCACTCTGCACAGATTACATATACCCTGATGTACCCCGCCCATCTTACATTTACCCTGATGTACTACGCACAGTTTACATATACCCTGATGTACTCCTCACATATTACATATACCCTGATGTACTACGCACAGTTTACATATACCCTGATGTACTACGCAGTTTACATATACCCTGATGTACTATGCACAGTTTACATATACCCTGATGTACTACGCAGTTTACATATACCCTGATGTACTATGCACAGTTTACATATACCCTGATGTACTTCGCCCAGCTTACATATACCCTGATGTACTACGCACAGTTTACATATACCCTGATGTACTCCGCCCAGCTCACATATGCCCCCACATTATAAGCTGAAATACCAGTAAAACACCAAGCAAAATCTGCGCTTCAAAAGCCAAATGGTGGTCCAACTGAGCCTGGCAGTGTGCCAAAACGGCAATTTATGACCACATATGGGGTATTACTGTATTCTGGAGAACCCACTTAACAATTTATGGGATGTGTGTCTACGGTGGTACAAGCTGGGCACAACACATTGGGCACTGAAATGGCATATCTGTGGAAAACAGCAATTTTCAATCTGTAACATCTATTGTTTACTCATTTTTGCAAAACACTTGTGCGGTCAAAATGCTCACTACACCCCTAAATAAAGTCTTTGAGGGATCTAGTTTCCAAAACGGGGTAATTTTTCGGGGGTACCACTGTACTGGTACTATAGCTCAATGGAACATGGTGTCAAAAAACGAATCTTTTAAAATCTCCACTACAAATACTAAATGGCGCTCCTTCCCTTTAGAGCCTTGCTGTGTGTCCAAAGAGCAGTTTATGACCACGTGTGGGGTATTTCCCTACTCTGAAGAAGTTGCTTTACTAATGTTATGGTGCATTTTCTCCTTTATTTGTTGAGAAAATGAAAAATTTTGAACTAATGCTGCGTCTTATTGGAAAATAATGTAATTTTTCATTTTCACTGCCCATTTCTAATAAAATCTATGAGACCTGTGGGGTCAAAATGCTCACTACCCCCCTAGATAAATTCCTCAATGGGTGTAGTTTGCCAAATGGAGTCACTTTTGGAGAGCTTTCACTGTACTGGTACCTAAGGGGCTTTGCAAAAGGGACATGGTGCAGAAAAACCAATCCAGCAAAATCTGCTCGCCAAATGGCGCTCCTTCCCTTCTGAGCCCGGATGTGTATTCATACAGTGGTTTATTACCACATATGGGGTATTTCGGTACTCTGGAGAAGTTGCTTTACAAATGTTACAGTGCTTTTTCTCCTTTATTTGATGAGAACATGAAACATTTTGACCTAAAGCTACGTCTTAGTGGGAATAAAAATGAAATTTTTCATGTTTACTGCCCAATTCTAATGAAATCTATGAAACACCTGGGGGGTCAAAATGCTCACTACACACATAGTTGAATTCCTCTAGGGGTGTAGTTTCCCAAATGGAGTCACTTTTGGGGGGTTTCCTTTGGTTTTGCACCACAAGACCTCTTCTAACCTGACATGGTGCCTGAAATATAATTTAAGAAAAGGAAGGCCGAAAAATCCACTAGGTGCTCCTTTGCTTCTGGGGTCTTTGTTTCAGGCCCGTAGCACACTAGGGCCACATGTTGGATATTTCTAAAAACTGCAGAATCAGGGCAATAAATATTCAGTTGTGTTTCTCTGGTAAAAACCTTCAGTATTACAGGAAAAATAGATTAAAATGGAATTTCTGCAAAAAAATAAAAAATTTGCAAATTTCCCTTCCACTTTGCTTTAATTCCTGTGAAACGGAAAAAGGGTTAAGAAACTTTCTAAATGCTGTTTTGATTACTTTAAGGGGTGCAGTTTTTAAAATGGGGTGATTTGTGGGTGTTCCTAATATATAAGGCCCTAAAAGCTACTTCAGATCTGAACTGTTCCCTAAAAAAAGGCTTATGAAATTTTCTTGAAAATGTGTGAAATTGCTGCTAAACTTAAGCCTTGTAACGTCCTAGAAAAATAAACGGATGTTCAAAAAATGATGCAAACATAAAGTAGACATATGGGAAATGTTAATTAGTCACTATTTTGTGTGGTATAACCATCTGTCTTACAAGCAGATACATTTGAATTTAGAAAAATTCAAATTTTTGCACATTTTCTCTAAATTTTGGTGTTTTTCACAAAAAATATTCAATTTATCAACAACATTTTTTCACTAACATAAAGTACAATATGTCACGAGAAAACAGTCTCAGAATCGCTTGGATAGGTAAAAGCATTCCAGAGTGATTACCACATGTCAGATTTAAAAAATGAGGCTGTGTCATTTGGTCCAAAAGTGGCTGCGTCCTTAAGGGGTTAATATGGCATATTTCATCGGTTTCATTAAAAAAATATAAAAAAAACACAAACACTACAAATTTTAGGATGTCTACAGTGCATCTACACTTCTAGATTTGCAGAGATGTAATTTTCTTATCCTCCAACCCTGAAGAGACCGAACATCTGAGATGAAATCAATGTGCCAGTTTGACAAGGAACTATATATATATATATATATATATATATATATATATATATATATAAAAATTACTTGTTTTCCTGTGTAGACAATGATCACTCATCTGTCCAAATCTGTCACAAATGGGAACAGGGCAGAGTGACAACCCATAGGTCATTCTCTGAATCAATAATTAAACAGACAAGGCAGGATTAGTTTGTGGACTGTGCCACTGCATTTGTGGAGAGGAGGGTGTGTGACAGATATGCAGTCGTTTTATACGATTGTGTGGGACAGCACAGTATCATTTTGGGGCTGGTTCGGAATTTTATAGGAATGATCTTAGATTTTTGTTAAAATGTGTAACAGGAAAATAGAATACAAAGAAGTCATACTATGCACTCCATACAGGACATCTTCCATTCACTAATACATTGAGGTTTATCAAAAGGCTGCAAAGGTGGTTAGAGGTGGTTAATGCCATTAAGCCCATCTTATTCCTGCAACAATTGGATACAACATAAATTATGACATATCATGTTTAGATTTTAAACCACTTGTCACTTTTTAAATAGTTTCTGACAAAGTTAGTATTTGTAAATCCTTCAAGGCAGAATTGAACTAATGTTTGTGTTGAGTCTTAGCACTATTCAAACTCGACATCGAATGATTATTGTAGTTAGTTCTAAGCAAGAAGGAAATTCTACAATCAATTTTAACCAGGAGTACAGCTAAAATCCAGAAACTGAAAACTGCATGTACAGTTCCTGGCCTCCTGTGGCAAGTCAATTTCAATCTCTCTTCTCTCCTTTAATTCTTCAGCACCTAAAAATGACTTGAACTACCCACAGACTAAGCATAAAAAGACAAACTCTGCTTCACATTGACTGCAAATGGCAGTAAAAAAAATATCCTGGATACCATTATGTATATACTTTGTAACCTTTTGGTACTATATCTAAATATTCTGTAGCAAAAAAGTAAATAAATGTTGCTAGTTGAACATATTTTATTAACGATACACAATGTACTATATAAAACGCTATTTTAAAGTTTCAATTAACCAGTTCAGGACCGGGCTATTTTGAGCCTTCAGGACCAGACACCGTTTAGCCCGCGTTAGTTAAATGGCTATAACATTTTCTATTTGTTGGGATAACTACGTGATTTTCGCGATGTTTTTTCTATAGACAATGCAGGTTTCTTTTTTTATCGTTTTTATTCACATCCTTTTTGCTATTTTAGAATTTTTATTCAGAAAGTTTGAAAATAATAGTGAAAAAATAAGCTTTTTTACGTTTCAGCTATTTTTTCTTTGGTAATCACATAGTTTTACCCTAAAATAGACCTTTTATTTGTGATCGTCATTGTCTACCGTAAATTTTAATATATTACATGTCTATATTAGGGTAATTGGGTCCGGGGGTACAATCACCACTCTGAAAAGAGCCCATCGTGCTTGTTAAAAAGTGTATTAAATATATACTGCAATTGCTGGTTCGTTTGTGAACCCTCCTCTAATGGAGTATGCTTAAAGATTTTCCAGTTGGACCTCATCAATAGGTCTCTGGATAAGATATATTGATGACATGCTGTTACTTTGGAATTCCACAGTCGAAGATTATCATGCCTTTGTGGCAGCTCTGAACGAGAATGATCTAGGGCTGAGATTTACAAGTGAGATTAGTGATCTTTAACTATCATTCCTGGATCTTAAGATCACAAAAAGTAAGGAAGGCACAATTTGCACCAAAGTACACCGAAAACAGACAGCAACAAACAGTTTTTTACAATGGGACAGCTGTCATCCCTACCCCCTAAAACAAGGTATCCCCAGGGGCCAGTTCATGAGGATACGCCGGAATTGCAGCTCCTTAGATGACTTTGAGCTGCAGTCACAAGATCTTGCTACTAGATTGAAGGAGAGGGGTTTTCCAAAAGGGGTAATCAAAAAGGCCTATGAGGTGGCAAGAGATTCTGACAGAACGAGTCTCTTAGTTCCAAGAAAAAGAAAAGAGGAAAAAATGACTAGACTTATAGGCACCTTTGACTCCAAACAATCAGAGATTATGAAAATACTAAAAAGATACTGGCGTATTCTCAGTGCAGATGTAGACTTGGTGGATCAGATCACTCATCAGCCACGTTCCGAAGGGGTAAGAATATCAGGGACAGAGTGATGAATAGTTGCTTTGATCCTATACTACAAAAAGGAACATGGCTTGATAGGAAGATTCCAGGTACATACAAGTGTGGTAGTTGTAGAGCTTGCAACTTTATCCAGAATGGGAGAAAATTCATAAGTGTCACCACCGAAGTCGAGTATGATATACGAGATTTTGTGAACTGTAAAACAGCAGGGGTAGTGTATCTTATCACATGTCCATGCCCACTGAATTATGTGGGTAAACCTGTTCGGCAATTTCGGTGCCAGATTAGAGAACATGTTGGAGATGTGACAAATGAAAGGGATACTCCCATATCTAAGCATGTACATGCTAAACATCAGGGTAGAGCAGAATGCCTAAGATTTCAGGCGATTGAACTGGTGCGTCCTCCAAAACGTGGAGGGGACTGGGACAATCTAATTCTGAGAAAAGAGGCCCAGTGGATCTACAGATTGGCTTGTACACAGCCAAAGGGTCTAAACGAGCAGACGAATTATACCTGCTTTATTTAAACATATTAGGGAATGGATAGAAAAATAGGAATTTCCCTCTGGCTCATCCTTCGCAAATTCTGCACAATTTCTTGATTCTTTATCTCTGTTTCTCAATGAATTCCTTCTCTATACCATGCAGCATCTCTCAGGTTCAGCTAAATATCCAGGCATCGTCACCACGGAACAAAAGACGAGGAGAAGATCTACTCACATCCAGTATCGTCTGAAGCGGCTACGTAGGAGATGTGCACGCGAAAGGGCATCCCTAGGGGGAATAGAATACAGGCTACTCCAGACTTCGTAGTCTCCGGTCTGAGTTAATTTATTTTTTTTGCACTTTACTATTTTTTTTAATACTATGGTCTGTCCCTCAAAGGTCAAAAAAGACCTTCGAGGAACTTTATATATTTTTTTTCTTTCCTTTACACCATGCTTTTCCCCTGTAACTGGAGCTGCACAGCAGCCCTAGTTACAGGGGAAATCAGCCCTCTCATAGTGACGATTGTCACTAATAGGGCTGTGCTGGGTCTAGTAAGACCCAGCAGCAGTCTGTCAGTAATGGCACCCGGCGATCATGTGACCAGTCACATGAACACCGGGAAGAATAGAAACAGCGGCGTGAAGACAGAAGCAGCGAAAGCCGGAGACCCGATATTCAGCGGCCCGATCGCGCGGGCAGCAAGTTACAAGACTTTTTACAGCTCGGGTTTTAAGGACCCTGACCGCTGGCCGTAAAAACACAGCCAGCGGTCGGGAACCAGTTAAAGCGGTTGTATGAGATTGGAAACACATGGCTACTTTGTTCCAGAAACGGTGTCACTCTTCAGCCTATGAACATGGTTGGTGCAGTTTCTGGAAAAAAAGACGACTTGTTTTTCTAATCCCATACAAAATCTATTTTAAGATGTCGGTCAGGTTGTCATGATTATTACTAATGAGTTAATTCAGGGTTGGACAAATCCCAAGAGCCAGACACTAAATGCACCTACAAATTTGCAATTGGTACTTACCTTATTGGTTTGTTTTGGATTAATGTCTGTCTGTCTGGATCCTAAATAAGAAAACCCAAAACAGCTTCAGGGATGGCCCAACTAGCTCCTAAAATCCAAAGTATTTTGTCCACCCATGAAACCGTTTCACTTATATAAAGCTGGTCACATTCTGATTTAAAAAACAAAAAAAACATACATATACATGCATATAGTGTGTTTCCAGATCGTGGAGTCAATAAACGGCCTAATTCGGCATAGAAGGGTAATTAGAAGAGCGACTTCTCAACCTCTCACTCCATTTCTGGTAGCCCCCCCCCCCCCCCCCCCAATATGTGACAGAGTGCAAGTATGCTAGGTTTTTTCCCGATTACAGTTTTGATAATTTCTTCCATTAAGGTCTGTGGACTGGTAAATCTTTGAATCAGGAGAAACTATTTGCTCGTGCCTGCCACAATGGACCTACAAGATCAATGGGTTTACTGTTCAGAATCATGAAAAGGGAGTTAAGAATAGAAATTGTTAAGAAGTCAGCTTAAATGAGCCGTGATCTACCTATGTGTACTTAAACACATACACACTGTGTGGAGGAGGATGAGTGGGAACAATTGTTCAGGTAAATGTTCTTGAGTCAGAAAGTAATTTTAAAAATTCTGAATAATTTACTGACTGTAGAATCACTGCCTTCATCACACATGACTTACAAATGAAAATATGTACTCTTGCTTGTTGATTAAATCACTTTTTAACTTTTATCTTCAAAGAGAGTTTGTCATGTTATCAGCTCTGCTTTATATGGACAGTAGGAATAAAACTTAACTTCTTTAGCTCTTGGCAAAAGCAAGACACTACTATAATAACTTATTATCCATCCAGCACGATGTCATTCTGTAGCATCATCCATGATAGTATGATTGCACCACATTATTATTTTTTTTAGATGCACATGGCCGCGGCCATTATTTGCTATGAGCCTGGACCATGCCATGCACGGACCGTGGAAACCAGATTACACTCAACTTCCAACTAAGGCCCAGAGGAAACCGCGGCAGAATCAGCAGCAAAAAAAAAAATGGCCGGAACCAACTTCCATTGATTTCATTGGGAGACTAAGACTTTTTTTTCCGCGGCGACTTTTAACCGCTTGTGGTCAAAAAAAGCGGCATGCTCTTTCTTGCTGTGCTTCCGCCTTTGACCTCCCACTGAAATCGATAGCCGCAGCCGAGAAACGCCGCCAAAAAAATTGCAGGCAGGTAAAAATCTGCCTCAAAATTCCTGAAGGAATTTTTCTGCAGATTTTTTTGCCTGCAAAAAAACTTTGTGTAAACGGGGCCTAAGAGTGTATACTCAAACCTAGATCCCCCAGAGAACATCGCTAGTAATCTCTCATGAGTGAATCTCTCTTCCAAAAGCCATGGTTTAGCTAGTTCACATTTCTCACGTCCCCAGTGGCTCTGTGTCTCCAGTCTTCCTGTCATGTTAAACACACTTCCCGCTTGTTCTGCCTTTTTCTGCTGTCAGAATTATTTTTTAATTTTCTGTTTAAAGTGGAACGTTTAATTTTCTCCCTAGGTAAATAACTGCAAACTCCTGAAGGGTGTGGAGAGGGTGTAAACTAAATCTGCTCATCAAATTATAAACAGGGAAATCCTGATTCTTATATACACTTTTTATGATCATTCATAGAACATAAACTCGACTTGACTGGAGCAATTAAAGGGGTTATCTGAGATTATGAAAAATACAGAAGAGTAACTGCCAGTGTCTGAATGCTCACTTGGTGATGCCACCATAGTGCAGGAGTATTTTTTTTATTTCATTATCTATGTGCAGTACTGTTATATTGATGATGGCAGGACTTTCTGTGGACGGGATTACCATGTAATCCCGTCAACAGATTCCGATTCCCATGATTCCTCTCTTCTTTTACAGACGTCGCTTCTCTTTACAGCTCCTGCATGTCCCTTTATTACAAGGTGTAAGGTAGAGCTGTACTTACTCACTGTCTGCTATTAGGACATATCTCTGGGAAACACCATCCCTTGAGACAGGGAGGGATAGCAGGGGAGATAAGAGTCATGTGATGTGCGACATTTCGTACTTGTGAGGGAGAGAGGGGAGGAGGAGATAACCACGTGTTCAGAATACAAAACGTCACACAGTAGGAGATAAACACCAAGAGCATGATCATGTGACTGGATGTGAGACTTGTTTACAGAGGAATTTCAGCTACAGACAGTAAATTAGTAAGTGACTAATCTTACTGCACAAAACCATCTGCCCACAATTTAAGACCAGATAACTTCTTTAAGCAAGATCTGGACCACATTAAACACACCACAAAGGCTTAAAGGGGGTTTTGCCACTCAGCTTATTTATTACCTATCGTGAAGCGATCGTACAGTGAGGAGGAATGGGGGTCGAGGCTTTTTCACCCGGAATTCCCCGGATTATTACGCATTTTTTCCACCCTGTGTGAACTCAGCCTAAGTGGGCACCTTTGAGATGCCATTGTTTAAATTGCTTCTCATGCTTTATGACAAAAGCACAAATACAGTAGCATAGAATGAATATAACACACCCAAAGAAATCACACATAAAAAAAGTGTAAATACTGTACCCTATATACAGCAAAAAACAATTCAAAATTCAATATGCTGTACCAGTGGAATAATCGTTCAGATGCTCGTCTCTCCGAAAACTTTATTTAAATTCGGGAATAAACCTTATATTCTAGGCTATCTGTATTTTTGTACTAGTATTCCTAAAAATCCTGAAAATCTGATGCTCATGCTTGAAATATGATGCTGGACTGTCCTAGTTGTAGTGTAAATATGTATTTTTTAATTTAATTTGCACCCCTGTTAATGCCCATATAATTTGCTTTAAGACAATGTACTAATATCATATTTGAAATAAACGCTAGTACTCAACCTAATTATACTTATTCTGATTTTCAAAATATGATAACATTGATGGATTAGATTTATATATTAATCTATTAAAGAACTCCCAAGTTAGTTTTTTCTATTAGATAGCACAGTGCATGCATCGTTCACCCTCTCTCTTATAATTTTTACCTTTGTCCTCATTCATTGTGTAACTGCCTTCGTATCTTTCCGTGTCCAGCACCACGTGACTGCAATTATACTCACTAAACTGTTCTTGAATAACCGAACCATAAGACAGTTTGAGCGAACGCAGGGCAGATCTGAACTAAAGTGTGATGTCGCTCAGTGATAGCACCACAAACATCCTCCCCTGCAGATTGCACTTCCCCCCTACTGTAGTTACCGCTATTTGGGCTCCCTATGCGAGCAGAACCCCCAGCCAGAGCGTTGCCAATTCTCTGGCTGGGTATTCCGCTCCTAGAGGGAGCCCCTGACGTCCCTGTCCATACATGGACAGTGACGTCAGGGGCTCCTCCAGGGAGCGGTATACCCAGCCAGAGCGTGGCCTACGCTCTGGCTGCGAATTCCACTCCCATAGGGGGCTCTATTGGCTGTTAGTACAGGAGGGGGGAGAGCACGATCTGTAGAGGGGATGTGGGAGGCGCTATCTACAGAGAGGGGAAATGTGTGTTGCTATATACAGGGGGGTATGGCACTAACTACATGGGCACTGTGGCACTATCTACAGGGGACACTTTTTTTGTCAGGGGTTGATGGGCTTACCTGTCATGTAGGACTTGCAGTCACAGCCCTGGAAGAAAAGAAGGAGGAACTCGGCTAGACATGCCTCTTGCGAACTCTCCTATGTACGAGGCATTATGCGAGTTGTAGAAAGTAGAGACTTGCGTGGGGACTCAAGTTTCACGCTGTAGCACCCATATCTGGACCAGAGGGAAGGATAAAATATCAGATAAAGATGGCAGCGGAGATATAAGAATAGTTAGACTAAATTTCTATTACTAGCAATACAAAACAAAAGGCTGTAACATTACAATACTTCGGGTAAGATGACAGGCAGCCTTAGCCCAAAAAAAACAAAACAAACAGACAACTTGGGAGTGTTACTTTAACCCCTTCACTCTTTGGCCACTTTTGACCTTCCTGACAGAGCCTCATTTTTCAAATCTGACGTGTCACTTTATGTGGTAATAACTTCGGAACGCTTCCACCTATCCAAGTGATTCTGACTGTTTTCTCGTGACACATTGGACTTTATGTTACTGGCAAAATTTTCTCAATACGTTCGGTATTTAATTGTGAAAAACATTACATTTTAGCCAAAAATTGCAAAAATGTGCATTTTTCTCAATTTAAATGTATCTGCAGTTATACCACACAAAATTGTTGCTAATTAACATCCCCCATATGTCTACTTTAGTTTGGCATCGTTTTTTGAACATCCTTTTAATTTTCTAGGATGTTACAAGGCTTAGAACTTTAGCAGCAATTTCTCACATTTTCAAGAAAATTTCAAAAGGCTATTTTTGCAGGGGCCAGTTCAGTTGTGAAGTGGCTTTGAGGGCCTTATATATTAGAAACCCCCAATAAGTCACCCCATTTTAAAAACTGAACCCCTCAAAGTATTCAAAACAGCATTTAGAAAGTTTCTTAACCCTTTAGATGTCTCACAGGAATTAAAGGAAAGTAGAGGGGAAATTTACAAATTTCAGGGTTTTTTTTGCAGAAATTCATATTTAATCATTTTTTTTGTAAAACATAGTTTTACCAGAAAAATGCAACTCAATATTTATTGCCCAGATTCTGCAGCTTTTAGAAATATCCCACATGTGGCCCTAGAGTGCTACTGGACTGAAGCACCGGCCTCAGAAGCAAAGGAGCACCCAGTGGATTTTGGGGCCTTATTTTTATTAGAATATATTTTGGGCACCATGTCAGGTTTGAAGGGCTCTTGCTGTGCCAAAACAGTGGAAATCCCCCCAAAAGTCACCCCATTTTGGAAACTACACACCTCAAGGGAATTATTTAGGGGTATAGTGAGCATTTTGACAGCACAGGTTTTTTTACAGAAATTATTGTAAGTAGGCCGTGAAAATTAAAATCTACATTTTTTCAAAGAAAATGTAGGTTTAGTGATTTTTTTTCTCATTTGCACAAGAACTAAAGGAGAAAAAGCATCGCAAAATTTGTAAAGCAATTTCTCCCGAGTAAAATAATAGCCCACATGTGGTAAATCGCTTTATTCTGCAGGTCAGTCAGATTCCGCCGATACCTAATTTTATAGACCTTTTTTTTTTTTTTACAACATTCTGCACAATAAAATTACATTTGTAAAAATAATGTATTTCTTGCTGTCGCCAAGTTGTGAGAACCATAACGCAACTTTTTCGTCGACAGAGCTGTATGAGGGCTTGTTTTCTGCGAGACGAGCTATAGTGCGACTTTTTGATCACTTTTTATTCCAATATTTGTAGGGCAAAGTGACCAAAAAACAGAAACTCTGGTATAGTTTTTTACGCTGTTCACCGTGTGCAATAAATAATATATATCAAATACGTATGGTTTATTTTTTATTTTTTCAATAATAATGGACTTGATAAGGGAACAGGGCGATTGTGTTTTATTTTATTACTTGAAACTTTTATTATGTTTTCAAACTTATTTTATTCACTTTTTTTCAAGTCCAACTAGGGGGCTTGAAGGTCCAACTGTCAGATTTGTTTTTTTCTAATACATTGTGGGGCCTAATCGGCTTCCGTAATGGCAGAGCAGGAGGCTATTGTGTCTCCTGTTGCCATAGCAGCAGTCGCCAGTCCTGATTGCCTGTCAGGGCTGGCGATCTGCTAGCAACCGCTAAGATGCAGCGATCGCTTTCGATCGCTGCATTAAAGGGGTTAATGGCAGGGATCGGAGTTAGCTCCGGTTCCTGCCGTTACAGGTGGATATTAGCTGTAACATACAGCTGACTTCCACCGCTGATGACGCCGGATCAGGCTCCTGAGCCGGCGCCATCTTGCCGGCGGCTACGGAAGACGTTCAGGCTCCGCCACCGGGCGGGGGCTGCAAGTTTTCCATGCTAGGCAAACCGGGAGGTTAGTATTAGGCCTCCGGTTGCCATTGCAGCCACCGGAACCCCGGCAATTTCATTGCTGGGGTTCCGATGAGCTGCAAACATCTTAAATGCAGCGATCGCGTTTGAGCGCTGCATTTAAGGGGTTAATGGCGGGGATCAAAGCTAATTTCAGTCCCCGCCATTACAGCAGGATGACAGCTGTAAGATACCGCTGACATCCGGCAATGATGGCACCGACTCAGCTTCTGAGCCAGTGCCAAGCATTTGGCGTATGGATACAGCAAAATGCGGGAAATACTAGCTTTCCATGGCGTACCGATACGTCAAATGTCGGGAAGGGGTTAACTGTTCATACTGCAGGGGACTGAAGCAAATTACTATTTAGAAATTCACAACATCTTTTTTGCCAATTGAGGGTTCAACTGCATATTCACACCATTCCAAAACATCCAAGTGCTTACAAACATCAAAGAAAAACAGTTCACTTGTAGAGGTCAAGGAACCCTCTTCTTAGGCCCCATGCACACGACCGTGCCCGCAATCACGGCCCGCGATTGCGGGCACGGCCGGTCGCTGACTGACTGACAGCCGCATTTTCGGGCCGTGCTCCCATACACAGTATGGGAGCACGGCCCGCAAAATGCGAAAGAACGGACATGTTCCATAATTCCCGGAACATTTCCACGGCACTGACACCCTTCCGTAGTGCTACGGAAAGGTGTCAGTGTTCAATGAAAGTGAATGGCTCCGTTTTTGCGGACCGCAATTGCGGTCCGCAAAAACGGAGGTTTTTTGCGGTCGTGTGCATGGGGCCTTAGTCCTCATCCTCCAACTATAAATATCTCATAATATAAGCTAGGTATTTTGCTCTTGACATTTATTGCCTCCTAACATCCCCCACGCCCCAGGGGAACTGAAGCAATCTCATCTTATACAATTACTGGTCACAAGTAAGACAAAGCTCTAAAAGGGGAGGGAGTATGTACACACAATTCCCTATCACACTTCATTTCCAATAATGGCATCCCAGAACAAGGCTCCTTTTTAGTCAGGACTAGGTACTGATGTTGCTGTAATGCAGTCAACCACAAAGCTTGAAACACCATTCTTATGATTTCCAGCTTGCTGTCAAAACTGAAGTCCAAATTAATTCTTGTATGGCTTGTTTTTGCTATGAATGGTAAGCAATTTATCTTTACTTTGGCATTAACAGAATGTGTTGCCAGGAAAGATTTTGAACAGATTTTGTATGCAGATCTGGGCCCTAAACAGGGGAGGGTTTGAATGTTTGAAGGAAAACTTCATTCCTCCTTTTTCTGAATCCAATTCCAGTTTTGGCTTTAAAAAGATTAAAAAAAATAATAATAATAATCCGCTAAATAGAAGCATTTTATTATGCTAGGGCTAAGCAGCAACTTTGGCTGCGACACAAAGGACCAAAGATTGCAGTGTTGCCCCGCCTTAATAAAATTGAATCTGACCGAGTTGTGACCCGACAGTTGCAGAAAAGCCATCCGGGGCAACCTGGGGTCGCAAGACGCCCACATTCATTACACCGTGTTGCAGGCATGGAGACACAGCGTCTTTTGTCGTGCAACCCGTGTTGCGGCCAAAGTCGCCATGTATCCCTAGACTTAAGGGAAACATATACTGTATATATATATATTTATTTATATTATTTGCACAGTCACTGGTTTGGAGACCAAATAAATCTGTTCTTCCAGGATCGGAAGAGTTGCTATGACGTTAGATAGAGGTCAACTTTTCACAGCATGGTTTACAGCAAAGCAATATAATTTTCAGCTGAAGTTGTGAATGGTGAATAATTCAGTATTTGCCTTCAGCTAACTATCCATTCAGTGAAAGAGACTGGTTATCCTCTCAAGACGGTTAACAATGTTTATCTTGCGAAATCGTAAGGATGCTCAAAAGGTCAAAAGAGATTATCAGGTAAGCTCATGGGGACTTCATATGTGCAGACCTTGAAATTACTTCATGTCATCAGTCAAATCGTTCCTCATCCCATCTCCAGGTCCTTTACATACGTAACCGCTGTTTTCCTCGTCTCCACTCATGTTAGGGCCTGTTCACACGGAGTATTTTGACAAGCTTTTTGGAGCGGAAACCGCTCCGCAAAACTCGTCAAAAACCGACCGAAAATGCCTCCCATTGATTTCAATGGGAGGCGGGGGCAGTTTTCTCCCGCAAGCGGTAAAACCGCCTCACGGGAGAAAGAAGGGACATGCCCTATCTTCGCACGTTTACGCCTCTGACCTCCCATTGACATCAATGGGAGGCAGAGAGAGCGTATTTCGCAGAGTTTTTTGTCCGTAGCACTCAATGGCTGCGGGCGAAAAACGCGGCAAACGACGTGCAGGAAGGACAAAATCTGCCTCAAAATCCCAAACGGAATTTTGAGGCAGAATTTTCCTTCTGCAAAAAACTCAGTGTGAACACAGCCTTATAGACATTATGGTCAAAGAAGCAAAACACTGGGGAGCAATTTTAATGTTTTGTTTGTTTACTTGATTTTGTTAATTTTCTCTCTTATCTATCCAAAAGGCACAATGCTAGTTAACATAGCTAGATTCACATATGAAGGAAAAATACCATGAGCTGCTGGAGAATTGTAATTGTCTATCAGAAAAAATACTATCACATACAAGATATATATCACATACATATCATTATTCAATTTATTTGTACTTCGCACATAAATGTCTAAAATACACGGCTTAGAAAAAAATCCGACATATGTACTTACCCAACAATTTACCTTGGACAAGCTTGTTATTCACATATAAATGATAATGTATTGTGATAATTCTACAGTATGTGCAATGTGCATTTATCGTTCAGCACCATGGACAGTGTGATAAAATGTGTGAAATGTTCATAGTATTATGCACGTGTTCTCAAACAAAATGTTTTAAAGCGTAACTAAACTTTCGATCAACTTTTTATTTTCTAGTAGTGTGTGTGTAATATAAATCTATTTTGTGATATACTTTATTAATAAATTTGGGATACATTTTGTGTTATATGCGTTTGAAATAGCCACTCTGCCACTTTTCTACAACGTTTTCTTTCTTTACTTTTTGCTGTTGCTAAGAGAAATCCGTACACCATTTGAATGTATCAGTGTACGGACTCTGCTGCCTGTGAGTATGGGTAGGCGGAGGCCCCATCCTGACGTCAGATGTGCACGCACCCATCGTGACGCCAGGAAGGTCTCTCTGCATCTATATACTATACACAGTTCTCTATAAAGTAGCAGGCAGCAGCAGAGCGCAGGGAAGAGAATGTGATGCGCTCCGTTGCTGTCCGTGTGTACAGAGGTGCTTGGGAAGAAGAAGCCTCCATCCATCGCCACCTCCCTGCGCCCTCTCTTCCCCTCTATATACACTATGGAACCGGCAACAGCAGAGAATATTATGCGCTCTGCTACTGCCCGTTCCATAGTGTATATAGAGGCACTGTAGAAGAAGCCTCTATCCGGTGCACCCTCCCTGCACCCACTCTTCCCTTCTATATTCACTAGGGAACCGGCAGAGGCAGAGAATATGTTGCACTCTGCTACTGCCCGCTCCATAGTGTATATAGTGGCACTGTAGAAGCCTCTGTCCGGCGCCGCCGCCTCCCTGCCCCCTCTATATAGACCAGTAGTCTCAACAACGCGGCTCACGCCCAGCATACGGCCCCTGAGGCAGTCATCTGCGGCCCGCGGGACATAGATCCGCTAGTATAGGCTCTGCTCCGGGACTCTGTGGAATCCCGAGACATATATGGACAGTGATATCAAGGGCATCCACCAGGGCTCTGGGGTTGCCCTGACATCACCGTCCATATTTGGACAGTGTTGTCAGGAGCAGAGCTGGAATTGGCTCTGCAGCTCTGGGCAAGCCCCTGACATCACTGTCCATATATGGACACTGATGTCAGGGTCTTCCCCAGAGTTCCGGAGCAGAGCCTATACCAGTGCTCTGCTCTGGGACACCAGCTCTGGGGTTGCCCCAGACATCACATTCCGGTCCAGGAGGATCCCATGACGTCACTGTCTATAGTAAACTTGAGCTCCAAAAGTCCCTTCTGAACCCTGTCCTGTCTCCAAACAGCCGTTTATTACCACATATGGGGTGTTGCTCTGTTCAGAAGAGTTTGCTTTATGAAAGTTGGGGTGTTTTTACTCCTTTATTGTGAAAATGAAAAAAATCTGAGCTAAAACTACATTTTATTATAAAAAATTTAAGTTTTCAATTTCACGGCCTAATTCCAATAAGTTCTGCAAAAACACTGGGGTCAAAATGCTAACTATACCCCAAGATAAATTTCTTGAGGGGTGTAGTTTCCAAAATGGGGTCACATTTTGGAGGTTTCCACTGTTATGCTCCCTCCAGGGCATTGCAAACACAACATGGCACTGAAAACCATTACAGCAAAATCTGCGCTCCAAAATCCAAATGGCGCTCCTACCCTTCTAAACCCTTCCATGGGTCCGTACAGCAGTTTATTACCACATATAGGGTATTGCCATAATCGGAAGAAATTCCTTTACATTTGTTGGGGTGCTTTTTCTCCTTTATTCCTTGTCAAAATTAAAAATTTCTAAGTTTGTTCAGAAAAAAAGTCGTTTTTCATTTTTATAGACTGATTCCAATAAGTTTAGCAAAAACCTGTGGGTTCAAAATGCTAACTATACCCCTAGATAAATTTCTTGAGAGGTGTCATTTCCAAAATGGGGTCACTTTTGGGGGGTTTTGGTGTCACAAGACCTCTTCAACCTGACATGGTGCCTAAAATATATTAAGAACAAAAACAAAAAAAGGAGGCCCCAAAATCCACAAGATTCTCCTTTACTTCGGAGGCCGGTGCTTCAGTCCAGTAGGACACTAGGGCAACATGTGGGATATTTTTAAAAAAATGCAGAATCTGTGCATTAAATATTGAGTTGCGTTTCTCTCGTAAACCCTTCAGTATTGCAGAAAAAAAAGGTTTTACAAATGAATTTTGGCAAAAAAAACGAAAATTGCAAATTTACTTTGCTTTAATTCCTGTGAAACGTCTCAAGGGTTAAGAAACTTTCTGAATGCGGTCTTGAATACTTTGAGGGGTGCAGCTTTAAAGTGGGGTGATTTATGGGGACTTTCTAATATATAAGGCACTCAAAGCCACTTCAGAACTGAATTGGTCTCTGAAAAAATAGCCTTTTGACATTTTCTTGAAAAAGTCAGGAAATTGCTGCTAATGTTCTAAGCCTTGTTAATGGCCTAGAAAAATAAAAGTACTTTTAAAAAACGATGCAAACATAAAGTAGACATATGGTAAATGTTAATTAGTAACTATTTTGTGTGGTATTACTATCGGTCTTACAAGCAAATACATTTAACCCCTTCCCGACATGTGACGTATCCATACGTCAAAGGCGGGTCGGCGGAAAGTATGGAACGCGCTCACGGAGTGGCCAAAATAGACTGTGTCCTTAAGGGGTTAAAGGGGTTGTCCCACAAAACACATGTATCCCCACTCTATTCATAGGAAAGGGGATACATATTTTATCGTTGGGGTCCGACCACTTGAACCCACAGCGATCTGGAGAACGGGGGACCGAATGAGAATGGAGAACTTGTACGCACGCCTCACCAGCACTCCATTCATTTATATGGGACATCCGGGACCGTTTTTCGGTCCCTAAATCTCCTTATAGCTGGGGGACCCAGCAGTCAGACCCCCGGCGATCACACATGTATCCCCTATCCTGTGGACAGGGGATACATGTGTTTTGTGGGGCAATCCCTTTAAGATTGTTTTAATTATATAAAGATAATTGAAGTCAAACTAAGTGTTTTTAAAAGTCACGCATGAAGGCTTTTTATCCTAATCCCACCGACACCAAACCTTTATTAACAGTCCCTGTAGACCCTTTGTGGCAGTCACAAAAACTTAGTTATCACTAAAGTTACCCTGCTGCCTTCTTAAACTAGGACTATCTGAACAACTTGTTTCCATTCCTAAGGTTCCAGCAGTTCAACTTCTCAGTAAACCTTTTAATAAAAGGATATAAATTTTTTGGAGGTCTGATTTTAATGTTTTTAAGACATTGGTAATGACTTAAAAAAATACCTTTAAAAGGCAATGTCACTTTAGGTTATAGCGTGAACAATTCTATATTGTGCAGGCTCATGTTGGGGCACATTTAATCAGTGACTGCCATGTTGTAATTTCCCTTTATCACATCTACAGAGCAGATTCATTACAGCTCCTTGGCAACCTGCTCAGTTTGGCTAAAAATAAAGTGCTGTCCTGTGGATAAAAAAGCTGTCCGCTTTTCGTGTGCTAATTAAAAAGGACATGGTGGTGTTCATTACTCTGTTTATTTTATTGTTCACATATTAGTAGATTTGCTGTGACCACATCTCACTACCATAGTGCGCCACACAGCAACTCCGCTCTGATCTCCACCTTTTTAATTATCTTTCAAAAGAAGCTATTTGCATTCAGTCTCAAAACCAAAATTGCTAATATTTTTTTAAATAAATTTATTTTAATCATTGCCGATTTTTTGTCTCTGAGGGTAAGACTAGACAAGGCCAGTATTCCAGTCCAAGAAGTATTTTTCTTTTGTCTCTATGAATTTGAAGTGTATTTCCTCCCTTGTGTAGCAGTATATTTTTATAACTAATAGTCTACGTTTTTTGTTTTTATTATCAATGATAAAGTTAGTTATATGTGATGAATAATTAAAATGAAATTTGTTTTACAACTTACGGTGGTGCTACTAATCTTTGTAGGTTTGATATGCTTCGGTTGGGGGCAGACCCGATTGATCACTAAATTGGTGGTAAATATAGGTTTTTAAAAAGTATAATACTTAGCTGTGTAAGTTTCATATATTAGCATTACACATTGGAATTTTGCTGTTTTATTGCGGCAGTCATTAAAAAATAAAATACAATAAAAAAAAAAAAAGGTAGGGCAGTCATATTAGTTGTGATTTTATAATGAGTTTGTGGTTAAACATGCTTAAAGAATGACACAGTAGAACCTCATTCACATCACATTTTTGCCTTCCGTCTGAGGTATATGCTGAGAAGACTCCCGATATATACCTCCAACGAGAGACCAAAATGTATCCCACTGTATGGCATATAGTGGGATACATCACCCAGGGACTGCCTCTGGGAAAGCTCCTGAAGTCACTGTCCATATATGGACAGCGATGTCAGGAGCTTTCCCAGGGTCGATGTCCTAGAGCAGAGAATATACTAGCGCTTTGTCAGGAGTTCCCGGCCAGAGATTCGGAAACGCTCATGCCAGGGATTCCGGCCCTGGAGAAACTCACGGACGTCACTGTCCATATATGGAATAGGACAACTGGGTTTTACCAGTTGGAGGCATGTCCCTACACAAACTGATAGTCCCAATCAGTCAGTTGTAATTTGACATTATGTAGAGACACGCCCCTTTGACAAGGGAAATGGTAACACCCAGTGGTCAATTTAATCATACATTTCTAGGAGGAACAGAGGAATGGCAAAACACAAAATTCTAAGAGAATACAAGTATTTACCAAAATAGGCATGTCAGGAGAGGGGACACGTCCTCTTTAACCCCTTAATGACCGCCGATACGTCTTTTTACGGCGGTCATTAGTGGGCTTTATTCTAGAGCGCCGCCAAACTACGTCGCTGCATTAGAATAAAGTAAACAGAGCAGGGAGCCGTGAAATCTCCCTGCTGTCAGCTGCCAGAAGCAGCTGAGGGCTGGGGGCGTCCCTGCTCTGCCGGGTGAGATCGATATTAGTATCGATCTCACCTGTTTAACCCTTCAGATGCGGTGCACAATAGCGAGCACCGCATCTGAATGGTTTTGGAGAGAGGGAGGGAGCTCCCTCTCATCTCACTGACACCCGGCGATAAAATCGCCGAGTGTCTGTGTCTTCTATGGCAGCCGGGGGTCTAATAAAGACCCCCAGGTCTGCCTGCAGCGAATGCCTGCTAGATCATGCCGCAGGCATGACCTAGCAGATGCCTGTCCGTTTTAAACGGACAGGCAGTAATACACTGCAATACAAAAGTATTGCAGTGTATTATAATAGCGATCGGAGGATAGGGAAGTCCCCTAGTGGGACTAGTAAAAAAGTAAAAAAAGTTTAATAAAGTTAATTTAAAAAAAAAGTGAAAAAAAAAAAATTAAAAACCCAGCTTTTCCCCTTACAAAATGCTTTACTATTAAAAAAAACTACAATAAAGCAAAAAAGTTACACATATTTGGTATCGTCGCGTCCGTAACGACCCCGACTATAAAGATGTTACATTATTTAACCCGCACTGTGAACGCCGTAAAAAATAAAATAAAAAACAATGGAAAAATTGCTGTTTTCTGTTAATCCTGACTTAAAAAAAATGTGATAGAAAGTGATCAAAAAGTCGCATCTACTCTCAAATGGTACCAATAAAAACTGCAAGTCGTCCCGCAAAAAACAAGACCTTATACAGCTATGCCGACGCAAAAATAAAAAAGTTACAGCTCTTCGAATGTGACAATGGAAAAATCTAAAAAATGGCTTGGACATTAGGGCCCAGAATGCCAGCAGGGGTAAGGGGTTAAAGACAACTAGAACAGGATAGAAAAAGAGACACGGCGCCACATGGTGCAAAATAAAAGCTAGGTAAAGCAAGGGAGCACACTTATGAGGAATATGCTCACCTTGATCTGTGGACACTGGTAAGTGTCAAAAACGTATAGAAGCTGCTGCTGAAACGCGTAGCCCTTGTCATTAAAACCTTTTCTGTGATGTCCGTTTAAAAGTCCTTGCATTATTCCTTCACCTAGCAGCGCCGGTGGTCCTAACTTTTTTATTTTATCAAGTCTCTTTAAAGACAACACACTAGGGTTGGGCGATTAATCAAATAAATTCGAATAATTTAGTGGCGCCGTGCTGCAGGAGGAAGCTCCGCCCCGCCGCCTTTTCACTGCCTGATCTGCCCTGTCTGACAAGCTGCTCCCCGTTCTGTCTCTGCTTCCCCACAGGACTCCTGTTCTGTAGTGAACAAAAAGATACAGTACGGAACAGCAGTTCCGTGAGGTAGCAAAGACTCCTAGTATATATAGGCCCCCCCCTGTAGATACTACCCCTCTTCGCAGTTCGCGCCCCCATCCACCCCTTGCAAATCGCACCCCCCTTGCAGATCGCACTCACCCCCCTGGTAGATCGCAGCAACACCCCCCCCGCCGGCAGATCACAGCAGCAACACCCCCCCCCCCGCCGGCAGATCGCAGCAGCACCACCCCCCCCCCCCCCGGTGGATTGCAGCACACCCCCCCCCCCGCCCCCGGTACATGGCAGCACCACCCTCTTGTAGATATCGCCACTGTAGCTCCCACTAGTAGCTGTATCCCTGCTTAAAGTGTCAGCTGCGGGGCTGCGATCTACAAGGGGGGTGGGGGTGCGATCCACAAGGGGGGTGTGATCTACAAGGATGGGGGGTGGTGTTGCAATCTACAAGTGGGGGTGAGGCTGCGATCTACAAGGATGTGTGCCACTATATGGGGGGTGGCACGGTGGCATTATATGGGGGCACTGTGATACTATATGGGGGCACTATATTTTCACGGTCGTGTGAATCGGGCCTTAATATAATTTATTCAACCCTCCATCTTGAGGCCGGTACTGCACAGGGTCCTGCACACACTTCAGGCCCTATCTGCCTGGCCCTGCTGCAATTTACACTGCTCTCGTTTGCAATGTTGAAGACTGGCTTAGGTGGTGACGGGCAGAGGGGTATGTTCGTGCACGCAGCGCATCATTGATTATAGATTCTGTTAACCTGTTCCCTGCCGGGGAACACAGAAATTATAATCAATTAGACAAATTTTTCCAATACTATTAATGATAAAGTATTTGCAGAGGTTAAAAGTTGTGAAGTTACATACAATCACTATAGCAATATATGTTAAAAAGTTATTTATGTAAAGAAAATAATTTATTAAATGATCTCTTGGTATTTTTTTCAGTTAACCATTAATAACGAAGGGCTGAAAAAAATAAATCTATATTTTATTTTTTGGCAAAATCGCCCAGCCCTATAAGGAGCGCGGCTGAGCACCTTCCAAAATTCGCCCGCTCACTAAACTTTAAAGCCCGCGCACGGTCACGGGCGGCGGGCGGATGCAGTGGCGTCGCTAGCACCACAGGGGGCTCAGGTGCTAGCGACAGCCACATTCACTTGTATGTGCGTCCTCAGGATGCACATACAAATGAACACTAGAGGCTGCAGGTCACATTAGGCCTGCAGCCTATAAGGTGCTGGGAGTTGCACAGGACGGAGTGATGACGTCTATACAAGGGGAGGAGGGGGGCTGTGTAGTGCTATATACAATGGGAGGGGGGCTGTGTAGCGCTATATACAAGGGGAGGAGGGGGGCTGTGTAGCGCTATATACAAGGGGAAGGGGGGCTGTGTAGCGCTATATACAAGGGGAAGAGGGGGGCTTTGTAGCGCTATATACAAGGGGAAGAGGGGGCTGTGTAGCTCTGTATACAAGGGGAGAGGGGGCTATGTAGCGCTGTATACAAGGGGAGGACGGGGGCTGTGTAGCGCTATATACAAGGGGAGAGGGGGCTGTGTAGCGCTATATACAAGGGGAGAGGGGGCTGTGTAGCGCAATATACAGGGGGAGAGGGGGCTGTGTAGCGCAATATACAGGGGGAGGGGGCTGTGTAGCGCTATACACAAGGGGAGGTGGGGGGCTGTGTAGCGCTATACACAAGGGGAGGTGGGGGGCTGTGCAGCGCTATATACAAGGGGAGGGGGGATGTAGCACTATATACATAAGGGGAAGAGGGGGGATGTGTAGCACGATCTACAGGGGGGAATTGCTGTGTGGCACTATCTACAGGGGGGGTCTGTGTGGCACTATCTACAGGGGGGTCTGTGTGGCACTATCTACAGGGGGGTCTGTGTGGCGCTATGTATAGGGGGCTGTGTGACGCTATCTATAGGGGACTGTGTGACGCTATCTATAGGGGGCTGTGTGACGCTATCTATAGGGGGCTGTGTGACGCTATCTATAGGGGGCTGTGTGACGCTATCTATAGGGGGCTGTGTGACGCTATCTACAGGGGGGGGCTGTGTGGCGCTATCTACAGGGGGGGGCTGTGTGGCGCTATCTACAGGGGGGTCTGTGTGGCACTATCTACAGGGGGGTCTGTGTGGCATTATCTACAGGGGGGTCTGTGTGGCACTATCTACAGGGGGGTCTGTGTGGCACTATCTACAGGGGGGTCTGTGTGGCCCTATCTACAGGGGGGTCTGTGTGGCCCTATCTACAGGGGGGTCTGTGTGGCACTATCTATAGGGGGCTGTGTGACGCTATCTATAGGGGCTGTGTGACGCTATCTACGCTATCTATAGGGGGCTGTGTGATGCTATCTATAGGGGTTGTGTGACGCTATCTACGCTATCTATAGGGGGTCTGTGTGGCGCTATCTACAGGGGGGTCTGTGTGGCACTATCTACAGGGGGGTCTGTGTGGCACTATCTGCAGGGGGGTCTGTGTGGCACTATCTGCAGGGGGGTCTGTGTGGCACTATCTACAGGGGGGTCTGTGTGGCACTATCTACAGGGGGGTCTGTGTGGCACTATCTACAGGGGGGTCTGTGTGGCACTATCTACAGGGGGGGTCTGTGTGGCACTATCTACAGGGGGGGTCTGTGTGGCACTATCTACAGGGGGGGTCTGTGTGGCACTATCTACAGGGGAGTCTGTGTGGCACTATCTACAGTTGGGTCTGTGTGGCACTATCTACAGTTGGGTCTGTGTGGCACTATCTACAGTTGGGTCTGTGTTGCACTATCTACAGTTGGGTCTGTGTGGCACTATCTACAGTTAGGTCTGTGTGGTACTATCTACAGTTGGGTCTGTGTGGCACTATCTACAGTTGGGTCTGTGTGGCACTATCTACAGTTGGGTCTGTGTGGCACTATCTACAGTTGGGTCTGTGTGGCACTATCTACAGTTGGGTCTGTGTGGCACTATCTACAGTTGGGTCTGTGTGGCACTATCTACAGTTGGGTCTGTGTGGCACTATCTATAGGGGGCTGTGTGACGCAATCTACACTATCTATAGGGGGCTGTGTGACGCTATCTACAGGGGGATGTGCGTGACGCTATCTACAGGGGGATGTGCGTGACGCTATCTACAGGGGGGTTGAAGCTGTCTGCAGGGGGATATGTGTGGCGCTATCTACAGAGGCTGTGTGGCACTATCTACAGGGGCTGTGTGGCGCTCTACAGGGGGTCTGTGGCACTTTCTACAGGGTGTGGGTGTGTACGCGTCGCTATCTACAGGGGGGTCTGTGTGGCGCTATCTATAGGGGCAGTGGTGTAATGAAGAATTCTTTCAGTGATGCCTATATTTGGTGTTTATAACTTTCTATTTTACTGCTGTACTTGTAATATAGTATTTAAATATACTAATTTAAAATAAAAGTTTTTTTATTCTCTTATCAATCAACCATATTTCTTTATCGCTCTGCTCCATTAGGTAACAGCTATGATCAAGGACTGCAGTTTGGCTGCATTGTCTATTAGTGCTTCAGAAATCCATCTCTCATTAGAGGCTTAGGCTGCTGCATTCCCCCCTGATACCCACCATGCACCAAGCTGCAGCTCTGCTTATACAGAAATAGCAGTTCAACCTTGAAGTCAGTGAATGTAGTGTTGATTTCCTGGTACGTCTTGCTCCCACACTCCAGAAACACACCGATCATTTAACTGGCTTTCTATGAAATTGGCATGCGTGTGTGTTTGGCTGACATAGGAAAATTAATTGCAAGCCACATTGGGAACTGGGACAGATGTAAATTATGACAATATTGATACAATGCTACAAACTATGTGGGCGCTATATAAAATACAATAAATAAAATTATAAATACAGCAGGAAAGACAGGATTATCAAATAATTACCACACCTCGATAGGTCAGTGGGAAAAGGATATATAGGAGATCCTCTTAATTACAGAATATATTGTTATGCAGCATTTAATGATCCATAAAAAAATTATGATTTAGAAGCATGGTATGATTTTATAGTATAAATAACAGGTATTTTTATTTCGCTATAAAAATAAAATCAATAAGGGTATGTTCACACAGGGCAGATACGCTGCGTAAGAGCACACAGCGTATTCATCTTGTGTGTTGCATGGAATTCCGGTCGAAAAAACACACCAAAGTGTGGTGCAGTTTTCCGGCTGGAATGTCGGCTGCGGAACACCGCACGGAAAAAGAAAAAAGGATACTTAACATGGCACCGGGTCCCTCAGACGTCCTGACGCTCTGCAGCCCTGGGATAAATTTTCATTCCATGTGAACGCTGCAGCCTTTGATTGGCTGAAGTGGTCACATGGGATGAAACGTCATCTCAGGAGGCTGGCCTGGAAGAAGAAACAGACTTCTGGGTAAGTATAAGATGTTTTTTATTCTGAGTTTTGTTTTTGCAAAGGGAATATCAGCGATACCACTGCAAAAACCGCAACATCTGCTATTTGTTGCAGGTTTAACCTCACCATTGAAATCAATGGGGAAATCCCGCAACAAATAAGCAGCGTTTGCTGCGGATTAAAAAAAAACACACTGCATGTCTATTTCTGAGCGATTTTTCCGGTCAGCATTTATGCAGCGGGAGGATGAAATTTGTTCAAATCTCATCCACTTTGCTGCTACGGTATTATGCTGCAGATTTTCTGCAACAAAATCCATTGCGGAAAATCCGCAGGTGTTTATGCTACATGTGAACTGACCCTAACAGTGTAAGTACCTAGTGATCAAGAAGCAGATATAAACAATATCATAGCAATATTCACAATGCAAATTAACTTAATTACAAGTTAAATATAAATAACCTTTTGCATAATGGTAAAACTGTTGAAGGATGTGCAGATCAGAGTGTGGGTGAATATCTCAGAAACGCATTTTCATGTACCGTACTTTAATATTTTAAGCATGTGGGAGTATATGTTGCTACATTAGAATTAGAGAAATGATATCTCAGTGAAAGAGTGGTTTGTTTCTTTTATTTTCATGAATATAAATTTAGGAGTGGGCTTTTACAAGTTTGACTCTTGTTACAGAGTTTCACCGTATAGTTTACCTCCTACAATAATCAATTACTGCTCCCACATTGCAGAAATTTTCCACACGTTTTTAATAAGTCAAATCTTTCAACAATTGTTTAATTCATATACTGGACTATTATTTCTGTACATATAGAAGCTAGTTCCCTTTGGGTCATTGGTCATTCTCTGTGCAATGATGTAATGTCCCCGTGCCCGTGTGCATGAGCCCTAAAGCACTTACAACCATTTTTGTAGTCTTATCCTATCTTCAGCAAGTCTTATGATATCCTATGCAGGTGCTAAAAATGAATGCACTCTGAGGCTCCCTCTTGACTTATCAGCACGATCAGCCATCTGTACGTGTGTGTGGGTTGTGTCCGTTGCTGGCTGGAGCCTTTATGAATAGGCAGTAGCTGAAAAAGTCCTCATTCCCACTGAAAACAGTCCCCATTTATTTGCATATTTGACAAGAAATTGCGTTGCCTTAATATTAAACATAACAAGAGCAACAAACCTCTAAAATAAAGTCTAGTAACTCAATCCAGTGACTTGAAAACTTCCAACTAAATATGGTTTAGGGAACGGAAAACAGTGTCCATATACAGGAAGGTTATGTGAATTAGAAACAGGAACCTTTATTTATTTTTTTGGTATAATTTATTGTTATTTAGTTTGAAACAATGGGGTTCCCATTATAAAGAGGACCTGTCACCTCTCCTGACAGGTCTATTTTTAGTAAATACTTCCATTTCCCATGCAATAACAGTTCTGGAGCATCTTTTCTTAGAACTTGCAGTGTACCATTCCTCCATTATCCCTTCTTGAAATGTAAGAATAAATTGACAAACTGGGTGTTTCCATTCAGTCAAAGGGGTGTGTCCCTACGCAATCTCAATTGTCACCACTGATTGGACATTTTCAGTCTGTCTAGGGAAACACCCTCAACTGGTACCACACTGTAGCAAATTCTTCCATTAATTTCTAGGAGGAATAAAAGAGGAATAGCACAGCGTAAAGTTCTTAGAATAGATACTCCAGAAAGGATATTTTATGGAGAAAACAATTAGGTCAGGAGAGGGAACAGGTAATGTGACCATAAACATTAAGCAAAGCTCAGCCGATTTTGGCTTGCAATCTAATGTGTATGAGGGCCACTCGAAAGTTCCCTGATGGGGGAAAAAAAAGGGAAAGGATCCAACATACCCGATCCTTTGTTTCCACGGGAGAAGAGCCACCGCTAGCAGCGTTTGGCAGATGCTTATTCCCCTCTCCCAATTGAAATAAATGGCAGAACTAATGGCCAAACGAGCATTTAGACCAAGCCATGTGTAGTATAGTTGCAAATTCTTTCCGCAAAAAGACTATAAAGTAGAATAAAAAAATAAAATGAAAAAAAGGGAGGTACACTCAGAGAAAAGTTCCTTCAATCCAAGGCCAGATGCTATGTTTTTTCTTATTGACAGCTGACAATTGTTCAGTCATCATATAGTTCAGAACATACATATCAATTTTTCCCCTACAACACTGATGTCCGTGTCACAATGCAGAATACAGCGTACATCTATAGGGAGTTAAATCCTTATGTCATTTTGCAGCACGATCATGATTAACACAGGCCATACATTATAATAATTAAATTTTCTTGAGTAGCATTGTGCAGCAAAAGAGATTAGCAAAAGAGATTCAAAGGGACTTTATAAATAATGCCGAAGTGAAGCATAAAGCACGGAGATGCAGGTCATGCATATATGAAGAACCGTACACTAAACCAAGGACACATTAAATAACTAAGGCTATATTGAAATCTGCTCTCGCTTTTCAGTTTTTCTGTTCCATCATACGAATAGAAAATCAAGAAAAACAGAAGCGCCGAATCCGTTTCAAGAATTAACCTATTGACTAATATGTTCTGTTGGGTTTGCAGACACAATAGCGCTGCATGCTGCACTATTCTGTCTGGCAAACATGACAGAATCTGCGATGGAGTCTACTAACATATGTGAACAAAGCCTTAGTCTACACTTATCTGCTGCATTACACAAAACAAACTAAGAGTATGTTCACACGCTTAGCAAAAAACATCTGAAAATACAGAGCTGTTTCCAAGGGAAAACAGCTCCTGATTTTCGGCCGTTTTTTTAACAACTCGCGTTTTTCATGGCCGTTTTTGGAGCTGTTTTTCTATAGTCAATGAAAAACGGCTGTAAAAACAACTCAAGAAGTGACATGCACTACTTTTTCACAAGCGTTTTTTTACACGGCCACGTAAAAATACGCCCTGTCGGAACAGAACGGCGTATTTCCCATTGAAATCAATAGGCAGATGTTTGGAGGCATTCTGCTTCCGATTTTTCGGCCGTTTATTCACATGAGAGTATGTCATGTCAGTAGATCCAGAGAATAGAGCTAAAGTTACTTAATTATGCTATTAAAATGACCATCATTTTCTTTGTCTATATTTAAGATATGCATCATGTTCTATCAGATTAGGCTTCACTCACATCTGCGTCATGGCTCTATTCCGACGTTCCATACCTTTGATTTCAGTTTGTGTCAGTAAGGGCTCCGTTCCGACGGAACGTCGGATCGGAGACGACGCAGATGTGAACATAGCCTAACAACACAGATTTGACCCAGTTTTTAACCCCTTAAGGACGCAGCCTTGTTTTGGCCTTAAGGCTCAGAGCCCATTTTTCAAATCTGACATATTTCACTTTATGTGGTAATAACGTCGGAATGCTTAAACCTATCCAAGCAATTCTGAGATTGTTTTCTCGTGACACATTGGGCTTTATGTTAGTGGTAAAATTTGGACGATATATTCAGTGTTTATTGTTGTAAAATTGCAAAATTTAGGGAAAATTTATAAAAAATAGCATTTTTCAGAATTTAAATGCATCTGCTTGTAAAACAGACGGTTATACCACCCAAAATAGTTACTAGTTCACATTTCCCATATGTCTACTTTAGATTGACATCGTTTTTTGAACATTATTTTATTTTTCTTGGACGTTACAAGGCTTAGAACATAAACAGTAATTTCTCTTTTTTTTAAGAAAATTTCAAAAGCCTTTTTTTTTAAGGTACCTCTTGAGTTCTGAAGTGGCTTTGTGGGGCCTATGTATTAGAAACCCTGATAAAATACCCCATTTTAAAAACTAGACCCCTCAAAGTATTCAAAACAGTATTTCGAAAGTTTTTTAACCCTTCAGGCATTTCACAGGAATTAAAGCAAAGTGGAGGTGAAATTTGCAAATTTCATTTTTCTTGCTGAATTTCAATTTTATTCAATTTTTTTTGTGTAACACGGAAGGTTTTACCAGTGAAACACTACTAAATATGTATTGTCCAGATTCTGCAGTTTTTAGAAATGTCCCACATGTGGCTCTAGTGCGCTTGTGGACTAAAACACAAGCCCTAGAAGCAAAGAAGCACCTAGTGCATTTTGAGGCCCCTTTTTTATTAGAATATATTTTAGGCAGCATGCCAGGTTTGAAGAGGTGTTGAGGTGCCAAAACAGTAGGAATCCCCCAATAGTGACCCAATTTTGGAAACTACACCCCTGAAGGAATTAATTTATGGCTGTTTTTATCATTTTGACCCCACAGTTTTTTCACAGCACCTATTTTAATTGGGCTGTGAAATTAAAAAAATGAATTTTTTTCCAATAAGATGTAATTTATGATCAAAATTTCCTATTTTCACAGGGAACAAAATACCCCATTTTGTTGCCCAATTTGTCCTGAGTGCGGCAATACCCCATTTGTGGCGATAAACTGCCGTTTGGGCCCATGGGAGGGCACAGAAGGAAAGGAGCGCTATGTGTTTGTTGGAGTCCAGATTTTGCTGGATTGGTTTTCGGGTGCCATGTCGCATTTGCAGAGTCCCAGAGGTATCAAAGCAATGGAAACCCACCAGAAGTAACCCCATTTTGGAAACTACACCCTTCAAACAATTCATTTATGGGTAATGTGACTATTTAGACCCCATAGTTTCTTCACATAACTTATTTGAATTTGGCTGCGAATTTAAAAAAAAAAATTTTTTTCCAATAATATGTAGTTTTAGCTAAAAATTTCTTATTTTCACAAGAAATCAAATACTCCATTTTGTTGCCCAATTTGTCCTGAGTGCAGCAATACCCCATTTGTGGTGATAAACTGCCGTTTGGGCCCATGGGAGGGCTCAGAAAGAAAGGAGCGCTATTTGTTCTTTGGAGTCCAGATTTTGCTGGATTGGCTTTCGGGTGCCATGTCGCATTTGCAGAGCCCCAGAGGTATCAAAGCAATGGAAACCCATCAGAAGTGACCCCATTTTGGAAACTACACCCCTCAAGGAATTCATTCATGGTTGTGGTTATCATTTTGACCCCACAGTTTTTTCACAGCACCTATTTTAATTGGGCTGTGAAATTAAAAAAATGAATTTTTTTCCAATAAGATGGCATTTTTTATCAAAATGTCTTATTTTCACAGGGAACAAAATACCCCATTTTGTTGCCCAATTTGTCCTTAGTGCGGCAATACCCCATTTGTGGTGATAAACTGCCATTTGGGCCCATGGGAGGGCTCAGAAGCAAAGGAGTGCTATGTGTTTGTTGGAGTCCAGATTTTGCTGGATTGGTTTTCGAGTGCCATGTCGCATTTGCAGAGCCACAGAGGTATCAAAGCAATGGAAACCCACCAGAAGTGACCCCATTTTGGAAACTACACCCCTCAAGGAATTCATTTATGGGTGTTGTGACCATTTTGACCGCACAGTTTTTTCACAGAACTTATTTGAATTGGGCTGGGAATTAAAACAAAATTATTTTTTCCAATATGTAGTTTTGGCTGAAAATTTCTAATTTTCACAAGAAATAAAATACCCCATTCTGTTGCCCAATTTGTCCTGAGTGCGGCAGTACCCCATTTGTGGTGATAAACTGCCGTTTGGGCCCATGGGAGGGCTCAGAAGGAAAGTACCACCATTTGGCCTACTGGGGATTTTTTGGTGCAACGTCATGTATGCAGAAGCCCCTGAGGTACCAGTACAGTTGAAACCCCCAAGAAGTGACCCCGTTTTAAAAACTACACCCTTGAGGCATTCATCTAGAGGTGTAGTGAGCATTTTGACCGGAGACATACACCCCATAAACTGTAATGTGGGTTCTCACGGGTACGTCAATACCCTACATGTGGCTGTAATCAGCTGCCTAAGCACGCAGCAGGGCTCAGAGGGGAAAGACGAGGGGGGATAAGCTGTGCGGAGTGCATCAGGGTAAGTAAAACTGGGGTAGATTAAAAATCATGGGATGTATGATAAATTTTGAAGCACTCTTTCATACTGAGCCTTAGTTTTTCGGGACATGTGTCACATTGATATATTGTGTCATCCCTTATAGCAGACTTTGTACCTCTTTTGACTTGTTTCTTTCTTGCCAGTTTGGGGAACTTCTCCTGGAAAGTGTTGCCCTGGTACGATGCGTGTGGCCTCGCCTCCAGAAGTACTGGGTGCCCCCCCCCCTTCTTGGTCCATAAAAATTAGTTTCTTGATAACCACCTCTTGAAATTCCAGGAAAGTTCCCGTCTGGCCTTTACATCGATGTAGCACGTACGCGTTGTACAATGCCATCTGTATGATGTGCCCGGCCAGCTTCTTATACCACACCGCATAGCGCTGTAGGGCTTCAGGGCTTGATCTGACAAGTCCACCCCTCTCATGTACCTATAGTAGTCCAGGATGCAGTCTGGTTTGGGGGTCTCTGTACTGGTACCTCGTACAGGTACATGGGTACTGGTGTGGCATCTCTTTTGTCCTTGTACTTGAAACACAATATGTTGCTGCTAGAATGTGCACTGCTCTCACCCCTTCTGAGCGTTTGCCCTGCAGAGTCTTAGGGAGGCCTCTCAGATTTCTTCTAGCAGTGCCGCATGCCGCAGGACTTCTGGAAGCGAGGCACATGAAGAGTGGGACGCTGGTATAAAAATTATCCAGGTAGAGGTGGTGACCCTGGTCCAGCAGTGGGTGCACCAAATCCCACACAATTTTTGCATTAACTCCCAGTAAGGGGGGGGGGGGGCATTCTGGGGGCTGAATACTGGTGTCCTTCCCTTCATATATCCTAAATTTGTAGGTATACCCTGATGCACTCTCGCACAGCTTATACATCTTTACGCCATACCTTGCCCTCTTACCCGGCAGGTACTGGCGGAATTGAACCCTCCCTTTAAAATGTACCAAGGACTCATCAATAGAAATACACTTCTCGGGGGTGTATGCTTGGGAAAACCGGGCACTGAAACGGTCTAATAGGGGTCTCCATTTATACAAACGGTCAAAACTGGGGCCATCTCGGGGTGGGCACGGCTCATTATCAGTATAATGTAAGAAGCAAAGTATTGCCTAATTTATTTATTTTTTTAGGTTCCAGTTCAGTTCTGAAGTTGCTTTGAGTGGCCCATATATTAGAACCCCCAATCAAACACCCCATTTTAGAAACTAGACCCCTCAAAGTATTCACAACAGCATTTAGAAAGTTTATGAACCCTTTAGGTGTTTCACAGGAATTTTGAGCAAAGTAGAGGTGAAATCTACTTTTTTTTTTGTCAGAAAATCCTTTTTATACCACTTTTTTTTATAACACAAAAGGTGTTCAGAGGTATCAGAGAAACGCAACTCAATACTTATTGCCCAGATTCTGCAGTTTTGAGAAATATCCCACATGTGGCCCTAGTGCGGTAATGGACTGAAGCACCGGCCTCCGAAGCAAAGGAGCACCTAGTGGATTTTGAGCCCTCCTTTTTATTAGGCACCATGTCCGGTTTGAAGAGGTCTTGTGGTGCCAAAACAGTGGAAACCCCCCAAAAGTGACAGCATTTTGGAAACTAGACCCCTTGAGGAATTCATTGTAGTTTTCTTGGGGTGCATGCGGCTTTTTGATCAGTTTTTATTCTATTTTTAAGTGGCGTGGTGACTAAAAAACAGCAATTCTACTATTGTTTTTTTATTCTATTTTTTTTACAGCGTTCACCGTGCGCTATAAATTACATATTCACTTTATTCTGCGGGGCGATACGATTACGGCGATACCAGATGTTTATTGTTTTTTTTTATGTCTTACGGCGTTTGCACAATAAAATAAGTTTTGTAAACAATCATTCACTTTTTGTGTTACCTTATTCTAAGAGCCATAACGTTGTTATTTTTCCATCAATAAAGCCGTCCGAGGACTTATTTTTTGCGTAACGAACTGTAGTTTCCATGAATACTATTTTTAGGTACATGCGACTTTTTGATCTCTTTTTATTCCTTTTTTTGCGAAGTGAAGTGACCAAAGAATTGTGATTCTGGGACGGTTTATTATTATTTTATTTTACGGCGTTCACCGCGCGGGATAAATAATAAAATAATTTTGTAGTTCAGGCCGTTACGGACGCGGTGATACCAATTATGTATATTTTATTTTTATTTGTTTATATATTTTTATTAATAATAAAGGACTGATAAGGGAAAAGGGGGGATTTTTACTTTTATTACTTTTAAATCTTTTATTTTCTTATTTTTACCCATCTTTTTTTAACTTTTTTACTTTGTCCCACTAGGGGACATGAGGGCAGGAGGCCCTGATCGCTATTCTAATACACTGCACTACATGCGTAGTGCAGTGTATTAGAACTGTCAGCTACTCACTGATAGCAAGCATAGTGGGTCCTGACTTCGTCAGGACCCACTAGGCTTCCGTCTATGGAATAGCCGGACGCCATTGTTTGGTGTCCGGTTGCCATAGTCACCATCGCTGGCTGCTATCGTGTAGCAGGCCGGCGATGGCAACTTAACCCCTAAAAAGCCGTGATCGCTATTAAACACGGCTTTTCAGGGGTTAATCAGCGGGGACACAGCGATCGGTCCCCGCTGTAGGAGCTGTGACAGCTGCTGTACGAGACAGCAGCTGTCACAGCTCCTGTATGTGTCGGGAGGACGGCCGAAACGGCCGGTACTCCCGAGACGTACTATTCCGTCATGGAGCGCGAACAGGGCGCTTACCATGACGTAATAGTACGTCACTGAGCGTTAAGGGGTTAAAGAATGTCAAGAGTCCTATCTTATAAACATTCAGCAGATCAATAGTTTCAAATACCATTGGGCATGGGTTTCCTTTTATAAAGCACATTGGATTGGAATACACGTCATATACAACTATGAGCTTTTTTCCTAAAACCTTACTTTTGTCTTGTGCTCCAAACACATATTGTTTGTTACAAATAGGAACAAATCCCAACAAAGGAAAAGCAGGAACAAGTCCGATTCCCATTTAGATGGACACTAAAATAATTTTCAGGATGTCGACCAAAGCACGTAAATTGTAGAGATATATTTTACAGGAATAGGAACAGAAAAATTGTATTCTACAAAGAAAGGCCTGCAATTCTGCATAGTGGAGCTTACCTTTAGATAATTGCTTACACGCTACTATTGAATAGATAGTTATCAGTTTAGGCGAATCAAATAATGATTGGATCTGATGAATTCAAAACATAATTAATAGTATGCTTACACTACATATGTAAATATCCAGCCTACTAGACTTGAAATTAAAGTGTACCTGCAGTGAAAAATTCAGTGCTCTTAGAAGCTTTGCAGAGCCTTACCCTTCAAAACAGCTATTTTCATTTCCTTCTTCCTACTATTTCACTATAAGAAAACGGTTTGCATTGTCTGCCATGTTACAGATACAGTAGAACTGCAGCCTGGTCACCAGTCACTGCTTCTACAAGCTTGCTAGCACACATTATACCCTCCATCCCCTCCCACACTGCAGAGACTGCCTGCTTGAATCAGTACTAATGTTGCTGTGAAGACAGAAATATATTAGCCAGCAAGGCTATACACACACTCGCTGCTGGTCATCAAATTTGGGTAAGCCATTCAAGTTCTTTAATCCCCCTCTTAATAGAGAAGGATAAAATAACTTGAACAGCTTACCCAAACTTGATGACAAACTGTGAAGGGGGAACTATTAGGCCTAGTTCACACGGAGGAATTTGTAGGCAGAAAAAAAATTTGCCTCAAAATTCCTGAAGGGATTTTGAGGCAGATTATAACCTGCCTGCACTTTGCCGCGGTTTTAGTGGGGTTTTTTAGCAAACGCAGCCAAAAAGCTTTCTCTGCCTCCCATTGATTTCAATGGGAGGTCAGAGGCGGAACCGGGACAAAAAGAACACACTACTTTTTTTACCCTATGAGCAGCTAAAAGCTGCTGCGGGGAAAAAAACGCCTCCACCTGCCGTTGAAATCAATGGGAGGCGGTTTAGACAGTTTTTTTGGCGTGGTTTCCACATCAAAATCAGCGCCAAAAAACAGTGTAAACTGGCCCTTACTGGGTTGGGTACTAAGACGGCACTATTACTTCATGGGGTATTAAGGGGGCACTATTAACGTGTAGGGCACATAGAAAACACCATTACTGTTGCCCCATTTGAACCCCTGAGGACGCTACATTCGTAGCGAAACATGTCAGGGGTGGGCTTCTTTTCATGTTTTAATTCAATGCTCCATTGGCAGTTAGCTACATTCTCTATCATATTCATACTAATACAGCGTTCTGCAGGCGCTGTTTCCATTGATACATAGTACCACACTGACCGAGTGCTTCATAGCAACATGTCATGCAAATTCCTTACTGCCAGTGAACATTAGCTAACTTTTAAAGTGTGATTTTTTTGTCTGGTCTATTTAGTAATATCCAATAAAAGTTATATTTTAGCTTAGACTATTGCAGCCAGCCGTAAATTAGGGCCTCTTTTTGCTTAATTTCAAAATTTGTTAAAAATTTCTTGTGGTAATATAATGCCCGTCGGCTAGCAGGGTCTCCTATTGCTCTATTAATGTGTAGGGCACATGGAAAACACCATTACCGTGTAGGGCACTTAGAGAGCACTAAGTTAGACACTTACTGTCTAGGGTACGGTCTGGCACGTTTATGCTTGGGGGCACTTTCTGTGGGAGTATCATTTTTGCAGCAGTAGGGCACTGTTAAAGGGGAAGGATGTAAAGTTAGAATAGGTTGGAATGTGATGGAAAAGCATAACAACAGATATACGAGCAACAAGTCGTGTAGTCATCATGGAATAGGGAAAGTGAATGACGACAATGAGAAGGCGTAAAAAAGTACTACATAGGATAGTGAAAATGGAGGATAGAGTCTGTCCCAATGGATTGGTCCATATTCATCTTGTAATAATTACATTTGAGAATCATCGCACATCAGCAAACGTTCACTTCATTTTATTTAAGAAGGGAATACAAAAAAAAACAGCACCGTTTTGAATTACGCAGCTAGGTGAGGATGGTAAGAGATAAGTAAAAAGAACTTGTCCTTCAGTAGGTTGGCACTTATCTATGCCACGTTTTAGTAAAATGTTATTGTGTACTTTTGATATAATGCACAAGATGAGATCTCAACCATGCATGTGTAATTCTAGAGAATGAGGGGAAAAAACTCATGCCAACATGACTAGCACCTAAAAAAACTCATCTAGTTTTAAAATCGAGGACACCAATCCTGCAAAGCAACTGTGTTAACTGCTTAGCCTACATGTCTTCATACTTTTCATTATTTACAGATATTTGTCCGTTATGTTTTTTTCCTTTACTCGTGTAACATGTGGGGGATTTGCTATGGATTTTCTGTCCAAATTTGCATAAACACAGACACATTTTATATATTTGGAGTTCACGAGATCACCAGTGCGCTCTTTTTTTTCAAGAATGTACCAAACTGTTGATTTGGCCACTCCTAGCATTTGTGCTCTCTCTCTCTCTCTGATGGATTTCTTAATTTTTTTTCAGCCTAACAATAATCTGTTTCACTTGCATTGAGAACTCCTTTGACCTCATGTTATGGGTTCACAGCAACAGCTTCCACATGCAAATGCAAAACCTGGAATCAACTCCAGACCTTTTACCTGCTTGGTAAAATTGATGATGGATTAACAAGGGAATAGCCCATGCAGCCCATTAAATAGCTTTTGATATAATTGTCCAATTACCTTTGGTCCCTTGAAAAAGAGGCAGCTACATATTAAAGAACTGTAACTCCACAACCCTTCCTCAAATCAGGATGTGAATACGCTCAAATTAAAGCAGAGTCTGCACTATAAGCCCATATTGATTATATAACTGTATATTCAATATGTTTTGGTAAACAGCTAAAATATGTCACTGTCCAAATAATTCTGGACCTAACTGCGTACATAGAGAAAATATATATATATGAGATAGTGGGATTGTGAGAATAACACCTTGTGTAGGTGAAAAAACCTCAAAAATCAACCCTTGAAGTGGCGCTGGTCCCTTAGAATGTAATTCACTGTTGGTTCCTAGTGTCGCATAGTGAAGAAGACGATACTGCGTAGGTCAAATTGTCTTTAACCCCTTCCCGCCGCAGCCCTTTTTCAGATTTTCATTTTAGTTTTTTCCTCCCCACCTTCCAAAAGCCATAACGTCTTTATTTTTCCGTCGATATAGTCCAATGAGGGCTTGATTTTTGCGGGACGAGTTGTAGCTATTCGTAGCCCCATTTATTTTGCCATATAATGTACTAGGAAACGGGAAATAAATTATTTGTGGGGTAGAAAGTTTTGTTTATTTGCGCGCCGTTTTTACAGAATTCACTGTGCAATTAAAACAACATGTTAACTTTATTCTGTGGGTTAATACGATTACGGCGATACCAAATATATATAGTTTTTTCTATATTTTAAGTGTAAAAGAAGAAAATTTATTTTGTGTCGCCAAATTCCGAGAGCCATAACTTTTTTATTTTATACATCGATTAAGTGGTACGAGGGCTTATTTTTTGCGAGATAAACTGTCGTCTTTAATAATACCATTTTTAATTTTTTGGTGGGAGATTAGGTGACCAAAAAAATTGAGATTCTGGCGTTTACCATTTTTACTTTTACGGACGCGGCGATACCAGTTGTTTATTTATTTATTTTTTTACTATGCTCTAGGGGGAAAATGGGAAAAGGTTTTTTTTTTTTTACTTTTACATAAAAAAAAACAACTTTAACTGATTTTAACTTTTTTTTTTTTAGTCCCCCTAGGGGACTTCAATCAGCGATCGTTAGATAGCTTGCACGATATACTGCAATACTAATGTATTGCAGTATATCGTAATTCTGACAGGCATCCATTAAGCCCTGCCGGAGGCAGGGCTCAATAGGTGCACAAAGATGGCAGACCTGGGGGCCTTCATTAGGCCCCCAGGCAGTCATAACTACCATCGCCCCTACACGATTGCATTGCGGGGGGCGCAATGAGCTGTTAGAGGGGGTCACCCCCATCTTTCGAACGATTTAAATGCTGCGGTCACTATTGACCGCAGCATTTATCGAGTTAAACGAGCGGGATCACGTTCGAGCACGATGCCGCTCGTTACTCTGAAGTGTCGGATGTAACAAACAGCCGACACCGGCATCGTATGGAGCGTGTTCACTCCGTGAGCCCGTTCCATACTTCGCATACCCGACTTTGGCGTATGGATACGTCAAATGTCTGGAAGGGGTTAATAGATACAGGCGACGTGTTTTTCGGAGCCGAAGCGGCTCCTTCCACACACACACATACATACTATATAGACAAAAGTATTGGAACATGGAAACAAAGTGTACCTCCCTCTCTATCCCTCTGGATTTCCAAGGTCAATGACATCATGCTGATGGAAAACCTGACGTCCTCTGTTAATGACTCCTTTGACAAAATACTACAAAACATGGCACAACTAGATGCAATAACACTCAGAGCCCTACTGAGAACTCCTCCGCGAGACCTAAATTGACCAAAACCCCATCTTGATCCTATACCACTGCGGTTGGCTTCCCTGTGCCTCGGGCACACCCTAATACCTTTTTCATCTCTTCCCGTGGCAATAAGTGGAAGTTGTTTTAGCTGCAAAAGGTGGGACCAACTCCAGATTAATGCATTGCATTGCGGGGGGCGCAATGAGCTGTTAGAGGGGGTCGCCCCCGTCTTTCGAACGATTTAAATGCTGCGGTCACTATTGACCGCAGCATTTATCGAGTTAAACGAGCGGGATCACGTTCGAGCACGATGCCGCTCGTTACTCTGAAGTGTCGGAATGTAACAAACAGCCGACACCGGCATCGTATGGAGCGTGTTCACTCCGTGAGCCCGTTCCATACTTCGCATACCCGACTTTGGCGTATGGATACGTCAAATGTCTGGAAGGGGTTAATAGATACAGGCGACGTGTTTTTCGGAGCCGAAGCGGCTCCTTCCACACACACACATACATACTATATAGACAAAAGTATTGGAACATGGAAACAAAGTGTACCTCCCTCTCTATCCCTCTGGATTTCCAAGGTCAATGACATCATGCTGATGGAAAACCTGAGGTCCTCTGTTAATGACTCCTTTGACAAAATACTACAAAACATGGCACAACTAGATGCAATAACACTCAGAGCCCTACTGAGAACTCCGCGAGACCTAAATTGACCAAAACCCCATCTTGATCCTATACCACTGCGGTTGGCTTCCCTGTGCCTCGGGCACACCCGGATACCTTTTTCATCTCTCCTCTATCCCCCATTTGTAATTTTCTTTCTTGCCACTCTCTCATTTTCTGTTCTCTTTCTTTGTTTCTCATTCTTCCTGCGGAAAGTGCGCCTTGTAGCCTCCATGGTGCTTTGGGATGTTTTACCTATCGTTATTGGCTCCTTTGTACAGTTGAACTCGCTACATACCAGTGCCTGTGGGAATTTTTGCTCATTCATCCAGAAGAGCACTTGTGAGGTTAGACACTTATTTTGACAAGAAGGCCTGGCTCGCAATCCCTGTTCTAGTTCATCCCAAAGGAGTTCAATGGGATTGAGGTCAGGGCTTTGTGTGGGCCAGTCAAGTTCCTCCACACCAAACTCACCCAACCATGTCTTTATGGACCTTGCTTTGTGCACTGGGGCACAGTCATGCTGGAACAGAAAAGGGCCTTTCCAAAACTGTTTCCACAAAGTCGGAATCAGACCGTTGTCCAAAATGTCTCGGTATGCTTAAGCATTTAGATTTCCCTTTACTGGAACCAAGGGGGACTAAGCCAACCCCAGAAAAACAGCCCCATAGCATTATCCCTCCAAACTTTACAATGCAGTCCGGCAGGTAACTTTCTTCTGGCATTCGCCAAACCCAGATTTGTCCATCAAACTGCCAGATAGAGTAGCGTGATTCGTCAGTCCACAGAACATGTTTCCATTGTTCCAGAGTCCAGTGATAGCGTGCTTTACACCACTCCATCTGACACTGGGCATTGTGTTTGGTTATGTAATGCTGGCATGAAGCTCCCGACAGTTTTTGTGGAGAAGCTAACGCCAGTGGAGTTTTAGAGCTCTGCAGTTATTGAGTTAAGCAGACTGTAACGGTTAAAATACATGGCTAGGTGTTTGTTTTTCTACACCCGTCGCAATAAGTGGAAGTTGTTTTAGCTGCAAAAGGTGGGACCACCTCCAGATTAATGCCTATGGATTTAGAATGGGATGTCATAATAGCTCCTGTAGGTGTAAATTCGAGACAAAATTGAAATCTGCGGATTTGAAAATCCGCAGCATGCTCCTTTTTTAAATGCAGATATTTTTTTTCCCGCTACATGTGGATAGTTTTTTCAAAACTTCATCCACATGTGTTGTACTGTAATTGGCTGCAGATTTGCAGTGCGGAATTTGCACCGCAATTCCAAAGCGAGTGAATTTCTCCTAACAGTCGTTTGTGTTACTGGCTCCTGGCGTACGTGAAAGGGTTGTGGGGCGTGACTACGGTAGTAACATCCAAATGATTGATAGCCATGGAGAGAGAAAGGAAAAAAGAGGGAGGTGGGAAGAATCTGGAAGCTTAGGCACATAAATACAAATGCTACAGAAGGTGCAGTGCAAAAGAAAAATTATATACCAAACCAGTCTAAGCTCTATATTAATACACACAAACCTTCAAATCTTCACATAAAAGGATAAGATGCCTTTATAGACATTTAAAAGATAAAAACATTTAATTTCATTTATACATTTTACATGCTTGTTAGGATCACTGCATCATTAGTGGCACACCCCTGAGAGAGGAAAGGAAGAGGGAACATATGTGGGAAATTCTCAAGACATATTCTTTAACGTAGCTCCAAGGTCGAGGTTTAAAGTTTGGAGATAGAAGGGGATAACAAACCATTTAAATCTGCATGGAGGTGGAGGGAAAAAAAGGGGGAAGAGAGAAGTACTTGGAGGAATATGCGTGTGTGGGAGAGGAGGGAGATGGAATGCAGAAAGGAGGGAGCTAGGTGAGGATGGTAAGAGATAAGTAAAAAGGAAATAATTGCATGGATACAGAAAAGGAGATCTGCAACTGAGAGCTGAACAATTACAGGGAGGGGTGACGAGAGTTCGGACTATATCCAGCAGCAAAGCGAGTGGGAGAAAAGAAAAAAAACGGAGGCTGCACGGCTTCTTTTATAGGAGGTGAAGGGATTCCCCCACATGAGGGGAGCCCCCCCTCCAGGTTAGAAGAGCAAACAGCTGATGTCGCTGCCTTTGCTGACTGTCACAATACAGCGTTGCCTCTGCAGTGCAGGGACGTTTGGCTGTGTAATCTCTGGAAGGGACGCAAGGGGCTATGAAAGTCTCGTTGACAACCTGCGGATAAACTGGCGGGGGCTCGGCCTGAATAAGACAGGACATTACTGCCATCAAGAGGGTGAGACTTTAAGATATATAAGGGGGACTAAAGCATGGGTTCCAGAATACAGCTTCTCACTGCTCGAGACTGCTCTTTCTTAACATAGGATTCAAAGCAAGCATCAGTGAAATATTTCACTGTTCATAGAGCTAGTGATATTAGGGTTAGGGTAAATTCATCTTTACAGTCTGGTATTAAAGGTTATTTTTGCATAAGAGTATATAAAGCTATTCTGCACTTGTAAAATCACTATCAATGATAAGTTCTCTCTTTAACTATCAAGCAATTAATTTGAAAAGAGGTAAAATTCGGGGTATAGCAGTTTCCACACAAACAGACATTATGTGCATCACCCATATGAAAGATCAGGCAGTGAGAGACTTATGTAATCTTATAGCAAGCAAGTATTCTTAGCAGCAAATAACAGTTCTAATATATAATGCTAATTGGAAATACCTTCCTGGAGATCAGAAGGGAGGTTTCTAATAGGCGGTATTATTTCGCTACCATGTACTAATCAATGCAAAAGTCATAGATAGGCATGTGGACTTAAAAGAAACTTATTGTTATTCTGATCAAATTAAGACCAGTAATAGTAGAGAGCTAAGTGGTCAAGTAAAGAATTACAAAAAGGCTAAAATAAAATAAAAAATGTACAGAATCGAAAGCAGTTATCATACAGCTGTTCGAGTAAAATGAGACCAGCACTGGAATCAAACCAAGTAAAAGGTCTTATTAGCCAGTTGAGGGATTTGTCACAAGACATTCTGACCCTGTAACCTCAGGTCAGACAGGATTCAAGGACACAACGCATTTAACGAATTTGATTCCAAAACTTCCCCTGACTCCTCCATTGAGATGACTTGCAAGACTATTACAGTAACTGGAGAAACCACAAAGTATTTTTTTTTTTCTGCACCATTAGGGTCACATTTAAAAAAAAAAATAAAAAAGATATACAACCAAGTTTTTTTTAGCAACTGCAAAAGAGGAGAACAGATAACTGGAAATAAGAAACAAACTAGAGCTATCGGAATATATGCATGTCTAAGATATGTGTAATGTATTGTATAACCGGGACAAAGGAAGAGCGCACACATTTAGACAATTTAAAATAATTTCATGGTGTTCCGAAGACTACCATGTGGTGTTGTAACCGGGGAATTCAGTTAATGTTTGGTGTAAAGAATAGTAACTTTGATCGTAGCGTGCGCCTACATTCAGTTCAGGCTTAAGTAATTTTAGTATATGGCCAAGTGCCTAGAGAGCCCTTAAGAACTGCCGTCAACTCATACCACTCACACCACTCACATACGATATTGACAGCAAATTCTAATTCTACATCATGTCTTGATGACTTTTACAGTACAATTCAAATTTCCCTTCTCAAAATCATCCTTTTCTGCACTAAGGATAGTAGAAAATCAAAAGAATGTAACAAATAGCAAATTAATTTACGAGAACCTATAGGTGCACCTAAAATAAATCCGTAAGGTGTATCTAATAGAACACACATGCATATCGATCATAACGTAGAATGATATATGATGAGTTCACTCATCTCTTCCCATCTAAAGAATGTAAAAGTTACTAGAAGTTTAAAAGAAATATTTTTTCTTGTAGGTTTAAAATTTTCTATGGGGCAAGGAAACGTGCTGAAGCTGTGATCAACGGATGAGAAGACGGTTGGAAGAGGGATTGTACCTTGGGAGAGAAGGCGAGGGAGGGTGGGAGAAGCAGGAAGAGAGGAGGAGGGAAAGGAGTGCAGAGAAAGGCAGAGAGAAAGAGGCAGAGGTAGAGAGAGATGCATCAAAGAAAGGAGAGAGGAACGGATGTTGCTGGAGATCGATTGTACTGAACCTACAGTGCACAAGAAGGAAAAATATAGCAGAGCAGACACGCAGGAGGAGACAGAAGTACAAATGAATGAGAACGGGATGAAGGATATTGGAACACCGATTAGTAGTTAAACGCGGATAAAAAGTGGGGAAAACAGCAAGATAAAGAGAGAATTTGCAAAGAAAATGTAGCGATGTGAAAGGAAGGAAAAGGTACAAGAGGCACTAGGACCATTCCCGGCTGTACCTCCGGTCTGCACCTGTCCCTTTAAACTACTGCTCCTTACAAGTGCTCGAACTCGCCTACCTCTAACCTGTGGACCATTCCACCTTTTCTCTTCATACAATAATCCCTCTGCTCTGGACTCAACTGCCTTCTCTTCGGCAGTCTTCTCTTTTTGGGCACCTCCTTTACTTGGAACTACTTCACATCATGTGTTCCTGTGGGTAAAATATAACAGCCTCTTGCCTAATCTTAGCCCCTCTAATGGCATAAGTATGATTCTCACTAAAATGAATGGGTGCACAACGACCAGTTAATAGAGTTTCAGCGTTCTAGAGAAAATAACTCCCCTCACTGGGCTGTTGGATCACAGTTCCTAATTTTGGCAATCTCGTTAACCTTTTAATGACAGGATGCTGCCGTTCAGGATTCCATCGATCCTTTTAGTTCAGGTAAGAACTACAATTACTTACAAAGGGTATTTTATATATGGCTGCTGTATATGAATAAACAAGATGTATATGACGGTATGAAATCAAAGGATGCCCAGAGCAAACAGTGAATATATTTTAGTAACGCCGCTTCTCACATAGTCTTCACAGCGTGACGTTGGTATTTAGGATATACAGTAGGGTAATCCCATTGGCCTAAGAAGCCAAAAAATGTTTTCCCCCCTTTGGAGACTAGTTTGCATAAGACAAGCATACTATACAAGCATTGGTCACATACAACAGAATGCTAAAGGATGCAATGCACGAATAAGGCTTTCTGTTTGGGGAACCCATGAATGGAAACTAAATGGAAACCATAGCTTTCCATTTGCATGAATATTGATTTCAATGGTAATCCTTCCGTTGCAAATGGTTTCCGTTTGTCTCCGTACGGCAAGGTTTCCGTTTTTCTTTTTTTGCGGGATCAACAGCTCCGTCGACTACGCTTTTAATTCCACCAAGAATACCAGAAACCTTACGGTGCGGAGACAAATGGAAACCATTTGCAACGGAAGCATTACCATTGAAATCAATGGTAATGCAACAGGAAAGCTATGGTAAAATGTTATATTTCCTCGTATGTATACTGCTTATTTTTTTTTAAAATTATTATTCTATTAAAACTTTTGTTTATACTATATACTCACATATGGTATCCTTAGACTAGGTTCACACTGAGTTTTTTGCAGGCAGAAAATATGCCACAAAATTCCGTCAGATTTTTTTCTGCCTGCACTTTGATTTTAAAAAAACGCTGCAAAATATGCTTTCTCTGCCTCCCATTGATGTCAATGGGAGGTCAGAGGCGTAAACGCCCAAAGATAGGGCATGTCCCTTCTTTTTCCCCTCAAAGTTTCGCCTCCGCCTCCCGTTGAAATCAATGGGAGTAATTTTCGGCCGTTTTTTGGTGCGTTTTCCGACGTGATTTCCGCGTCAAAAAACAGTGTGTGAACTCCCCCTAAGGCTTCCTTCACTTTTTTTTTTTTGTAGCAGCCAGATGTTACATACCAACATTTATACAATCCATATCACACAATACAGCGGTTCTGCTAACTGCAGCATGCTCTATTCCTGTTTTCCCACTCATGTCAATAACAAAAACATTTAGTCTTTCAAATAGTCTTATCAGTGTGGCACTGGAGGTACTCCCTGCTGTATGACTACATCCAGGTGTGATAAGAGACTCTCTTTTTTAGTACCCCATTTACCAGACTGCAATTCTCATTTTAGAGGCTATGTAGACCTTTGAAAACTTTTTTTTCCCCGTCAATAAAAATGTGTATCAGTGTGTTTGTTGCAACTTTGTGATTACATTTTCTTAAAAATAATTTAAACTTTTCGAGATACAGCTGCTTTGTATCCTGTATACAGAGCAGCTGTATCTAGCTTTGAAACCTCTATCAGTCAGGTCAGCGGCACAAACGGGTTCAGTATTAGCGGGTCCGGAGAGACACAGGACCCGCTGACACTAAACCCGTCAGTGTCGCTTCAGGTCTTAGTGCTAGATACAGCTGCTCTGTGTATACAGGATACAAAGCAGCTGTATCTCAAAAAGTAAAAATAATAAAATGTCATTACAAAGTTGCACCAAAAACAGATACACATTTTTATAAAAAAAATTAAACCGTTTTCAAAGGTGTACATAGCCTTTAACCTCCAGCCCACTGCTGTCCACCAAAAAGTGGTATGTTTATCATAACCGGAAACAAAAAAACACATTTTTATTTTTAGCATGGTTTACTGTATGACTTCTGCTAATAGTACAGCATTTCATGTAGGCTGTTCTGAGACATTGAACATCTGAGGGTGAGGCCAGATATTACAAATTTGCTGCAGATTATGCAACGAAATTCTACAGCAATTCACAGTACGATACAAGTGGATGGGGTTTTCAAAAGAGAAAAAGTTTGCACGGAAAATCTGCAGCATGCAGCAAAAACCGCCGCAAAATTGCAACAAAATTCGCATATAACACATGAAGATTTTGTGGATTCACCACTGATTTGCAGAAAAATCCGTGGCGGAATTTATCCGCAACGTCTGGCCTCATCCCTAGATGTTTCAAAATATAATCACTCTAATCCAAGCTAATGCATTATGACAACTTATTGGGCAAGACAAATTGCCACTTCGCAGAGCAATTGCGTGTACTTTCAAAATGGCAGCCGCCAGTGAGTTTCATTTAGCAATTTTACCTTCTAAATTCAATAGGAGAAAACTACCAGAGAAATCTGAAGAAACCAAAGCAAGAGCTACACACTACAAACTGTGTGAATGGGAATTTATATATCAACTACCCATTCGCTCATAAGAAACATCTAGCTGGTGGGTTATATTAAATGCAGTATAGCAGATTAAAGAAAAGCCAGATAAACGCCCTGTCTAGAAGCAGACTTAAAAGATGAAAGAAGGTGCCCTATCCTATTTTGCTTCTCTATATACCGAGCAAGGAGAGGAGACAACAATATGTCCTGAGAATACTGCTCTCTCCCAGACAGCCAGCGGCTTCGCTGCAGAAACTCACAGGGAGGCAGCTGCCCAGGATCGAGTTCTACTAATAGCAATGAAGTCCTGTTCCAAACACAGAGACTTTGGATGAGCACCTATTCACAAGGTTTTGAACAGCACCTTCCAAGCATGTTTCTGAAAGGTACAAGCTACTATATTGAAAAAGCAAAAGGCCTAAAACATGCTGCCATCTGGGGGGAACAAGTTCATCAATGTGACAAGAAATAATATATGTAAACCGTTACTTTTTAACGGCACTAAATATTGTAGCCAAGTCAGTGGGCTGATAGATGAAACATATGGCATATGTCTTCCTGTTATACGATTAAATTCATCTGCGAACAAAACAAAAAGGAACCACATACACAGTATGGGCCAAATATTATATGTCGCTATGTCACCCTCGCTCTGCAGGTATAAACACTGGGATGTGTCCTTGTGATATTACGTCAATGTGTTCACAACATAAAATCATATGACCAAATTGTTCCTTGCTCAGTGCAGTACACCGCAGCACATAAACAGATGGGCTAAGCCAGGTACGATACCTCAAGAATGGTACTTTATGCGGTGTCCAGTATTGGCGAGTACATTATTTCATTTAGTATTTTTTTTATAACAGTTCATTCATGGGCAAAAATATAAAAAGCCTACCTTTTAAGGGGGCCATAAAACAATAGATCAACTTTAATAGCACACTACTGTTTTGGTGTGCGCTTCTTTTTAATTAAGCCCTTCCCGCACCTTGCCGTTAACGCACGTCGAGTTGAGCAGTAACTTTGCGCACCTCGACGTGCAGTTACGTCAGTGCTTTGACAGTTAACCGCCGCGCGGCGCTACAACGCAGCGGCGGTTAACTGTGCAGGGTGTCTGCCCTGCATTCCCTGTTGCCGATCAGCGGCCCATCGCTTCCGATTGCCACATCTAAGGAGTTTAGCGGAGATCGGCAGCCCCCACGTGAAATCACGGGGGCTGGCGATGGTACCCATGGCAACCGGACGCCCGACAATGTTTCCGGGCTGCCATGTACAGAAGCCTATGAGGACCAGCGCCACGTCACAATGACAGTTGGAATGCATTACACTACGTGTGTAGTGTAATGTATTCCAGCAGCGATCAGAGCTGCAAGTCTAAGTGTCTCCTAGTGGGACAAGTAAAGAAAGTTAAAAAAAAAAAAAGAATACAAATATTTTTTTAAAAAGTGTAAAAATAAAAGTTATAAGTGACATAAACAAGAACTGCTTTTTTTCCTATAATAAGTCTTTTATTATAGGAAAAAATGAACGCATAAAAAAAAAAGTACACATATTTGGTATCACCGCGTTTGTAACAACCCCAACTATAAAACTATAATATTATTTTTCCCGCACGGTGAACACCGCAAATAAAATAAACGAAAACCAGTGCCAGAATCACTATTTTTTCGTCACCACCCCTCCCAAAATATACAATAAAAAATCAAAAAGTCGCATGTACGCCAAAATGGTACCAATACAAACTACATCCCGTCCCGCAAAAAACAAGCCCTTACACAGCTTTTTGGACTGAAAAATAAAAAAGTTATGGCTCTCAGAAAATGGGGACACAAAAAATAGTTTATTTTATAAACAAGTTCTTTTATTACATACGAAACGATTTTGGGGGATGGTACAGAAATATATTAAGGACCATTGGAAAACGAATCTCCCAATGACGCCTCAAGCGTTACTATTCCATCAGGCGCGGCCACCGGAGGAAGAGGGTGCTCGAGGAGTAAGATCACCTCCCGTGTTGGTGCACACGATTTTACTGGTAGCTTTGAGATGCCTCCTGAGTCACTGGTTAGAGGCAGACACGCCGGGGTTAGAATTGATTGTGTCACGGCTGAAACAGTTATTGGTTCTTGAGAGGGTGGAGGTGGAAAGGCGGAAGGAAACGGGAACCAAGAAGCTATTTGATAAGTGGCAAGCATTCATAGAATCGCAATGTACAGCAGCCGAAATAGCGGAAATTGTTAGGCCTTTCCAGTACACGAAGTGGTACTGCACACAGCTCTTGGCAGGCGCGTTAGGGGGGTTGCAACTTTGAACCAGCTGGGGGAAAAAGGATGAGTGGAAACTCATTGATGATCTGGGTCGTGTTGGAGTTGGGGGAGTCATGTGGTGAGAAAATAAAAAAAGTTCTGGCTCCCAGAATATAGCGATGCAAAATGTGCAGTGTTCCAAAAGCGGATAAGATCGGGCGCCATTTAGAAGTGCGACACTGGCCACATATCTGCAGATTATTGTTTATTTACCCAATTATTATACCCTCTTATTATGCCCCTGATGTACTCTGCCCAGCCTACATGTACCCCCACATTATAAACTGAAATACTAAATGGCGCTCCCTCCCTTCTGAGCCCTACAGCGTGCCCAAACCGCCGTTTACGTCCACCGATATGGCATCGCCATACCCGGGAGAACCCGGTTAATATTTTATTTGTGGTATTTGTGCCACAAACTGGGCACAACATATAGTGCACTAAAATGGAACATCAGTCGAAAATTTTAATTTTCACTTTGCACCATCCGCTGCGCATGAAACCTTTTTTCGCACCATGACTTAATAGCATGTCGTGGTGTGGGGGGTGATGTATGGAGCGTCTCACCACTCACTGAGCCCGTGCCATACGCTGCGGGTGTCAGCTGTGTATTACAGCTGACACCCGGGACTAACGGAAAGAAACAGCGATCGCGCTGTTACAGGAGCATGTGAGGGTATGTGCACACACACTAATTACGTCCGTAATTGACGGACGTATTTCGGCCGCAAGTCCCGGCCCGAACACAGTGCAGGGAGCCGGGCTCCTAGCATCATACTTATGTACGATGCTAGGAGTCCCTGCCTCGCTGCAGGACAACTGTCCCGTACTGTAATCATGTTTTCAGTACAGGACAGTTGTCTTGCAGCGAGGCAGGGACTCCTAGCATCGTACATAAGTATGATGCTAGGAGCCCGGCTCCCTGCACTGTGTTCGGTCCGGGACTTGCGGCCGAAATACGTCCGTCAATTACGGACGTAATTAGTGTGTGTGCACATACCCTAAAAATGACAATATACTGCAATACATTACTATTGCAGTGTATTCTACCAGTGATCTAACGATCGCTGGTTCAAGTCTCCTATGGGGATTAATAAAATGTGTAAAAACAAAAAGTAAGTAGTTATTATTAGTGGAAAAAATTAAATAAATATTTAAAGTTAAAAAAACAACCTTTTCACATTTTTTCTCTAAAGTAATGTAAAAAAATACACAAAATTGGTATCGCTCCATCCATAAAAGTCCAAACTATTACAATATACGAATATTTAACTCGCACGGTGAACGCCGTGTAAAATAAAGAAATTAAAACGGCAAATCTGCTGTTTTTTGGTCACCTTGGCCCTAACAAAAAATGTAATAAGTGCTAAAAAAGTTGTATGTACCAAAAAATGGTACCAATAAAAACTACAGCTCGTCCCATAAAAAATAAGCCCTCACACCGCTCTATTGACTGAAAAATAAAAAAAATAATGGAGCTCGGAAAGCGGGGAGGGAAAAATTAAAAAGAAAAAGCAAAACATGAATCAGTCCGGAAAGGGTTAATTACTTTCTAATGGAAAAACATTTATGACCACATATGGGGTATTGCCGTACTCGGGAGAAATTGCTTTACAAATGTTGGGCGGCTTTTTCGCCTTTATCCTTCGTGAAATTGAAAAAATTCTACATTTTAGTGGAAATAATGTTGATATTAATTTTCACGGCCTAATTCTAATAAATTCTGCAAAAGACGTGTGGGGTCTAAATGCTCACTATACCCCTAGATAGATTCCTTAAGTGGTGTAGTTTTCCAAATGGGGTTACTTTTGGGGGGCGTCCACTATTTTGGTCCCTCGGGGGCTTTGCAAATTCGACATGACACCCAAAATCTATTCCAGCTAAATTTGAGCTCCAAAAGCCAAATAGCGCTCCTTGCCTTCTAAGCCCCGCTGTGGGTCCAAACAGCACTTTATTACCACATATGGCGTATTTACGTAATCGGGAGAAATTGTTTTACAAATGTTTGGGTGCTTTTTCTCCTTTAATCCTCGTAAAAATTAAAAAGTAGATTTTTACCTTTACAGACTAATTTCAATGAATTCAGCAAAACAACTGTTTGGTCAAAATGCTAACTTTACCACTAAAAAAAATTCCTTGAGGGGTGTAGTTTACAAAATGGGGTCACTTTTGGGGGGTTTCCACTATTTTGGTTCCTCCAGTGCATTGTAAACGCGACACGGCACTGAAAACTATTCCAGCAAAATCAGAAATCCAAATTCAAATTGCGCTCCTTCCCTTCTGAGCCCTGCTGTGGGTCCAAACAGCAGTTTATCACCACATATGGGGTATTGCTATAACCTGAAGAAATTGCTTTACATATATTGGGGTGTTTTTTCTACTTTATTCCTTGTAAAAATTAAACATTTCTATGTTTTTTCAGAAAAAAAGTAGATTTACATCTTCACATACTAATTCAAATACATTTAGCAAAAATACTGTGGGTTCAAAATGCTAACTATACCCTTAGATAAATTCCTTGAGGGGTGTAGTTTCCAAAATGGGGTCACTTTTGGGGGGTCTTTACTGTTTTGGCACCACAAGACCTATTCAAACCTGACATGGTGCCTAAAATATATTCTAAAAAAATGAAGCCCCAAAATCCTGTAGGTGCTCCTTTGCTTCTGAGGCCAGTGTTTCAGTCCATTAGCGCACTAGCCACATATGGGATATTTCTAAAAACTGCAGAATCTGGGCAATATGTATTGAGTTGCGTTTCTTGGGTAAAACCGTCTGTGGTACAGAAAAAAAATGTATTACAAATGAATTTTGGCAAAAAAAATAAATACATTTGTACATTTCACCTCTACATTGCTTTAATTCCGTTGAAACGCCTAAAGGGTTAAAACACTTTCTGAATGCTGTTTTGAATACTTTGAGGGGTGCAGTTTTCAAAATGGGGTGATTTATGGGGACTTTCTAATATATAAGGCCCTCAAAGCCACTTCAGAACTGAACTGGTCCTTGAAAAAAATAGCCTTTTGAAATTTTCTTGAAAATATGAGAAATTGCTGCTAAAGATCTAAGCCTTGTAACGTCCTACAAAAATAAAAGGATGTTCATAAAAATGTTGCAAACATAAAGTAGACATATGGGAAATGTAAACTAGTACGTATTTTGTGTGGTATTACTATCTGTTTTACAAGTAGATACATTTAAATTTAGAAAAATGCACATTTTTGCAAATTTTCTCTAAATCTTGGTGTTTTTTACAAATAAATATTGAATTTATTGACCAAATTTTTCACTAACATAAAGTACAATATGTCACGAGAAAACAAATCTCAGAATCGCTTAGATAGGTAAAAGCATTCCGGAGTTATTACCACATAAAGTGCCACGTCAGATTTGAAAAATCTGCTTCGTCCTGAAGCCAAAACAGGCTCAGTCCTGTAGGGGTTAATGAAGACCTGTAAATACTCCTTTATTAAAAGCATGGTTACAAAAAGAGAAGATCATGCTATTTACTTATGCTTAAATAGTACCAACAGATTCCTCTGAGCTGTACAAAGATCTATCACTCATATGAATCCTTGTCCCGAACGGGACTCACACCAGGGCCAATTTCATAGGAAGCAAATCAACCTACAAGTATGTTTTTTGGAGTGTGGAAAGAAAACGTAGTACACAAAGGTAGCCCATGCAAACACATGGAGAACATACAAACCATCACACCAACACTGAGCGGCTGAACAGGGTTTAGGGGGCCCCGTTCTGGAGATAGGTGCGGGTCCCAGAGGTGGGACCTGCATCTATCTCACATTTATAACCTATCCGGTGGATAGGTCATAAATGTCTGTCATGGGAAAACACGTTTGATGTAAACAAAATTCCGTCCTCAACTAAAGGCTCTCTCTAAGGCCTTATTCACACAAACTTAGTTCATGTTCTGTCTGTTTAAATAACTGACAGCACACTGACCAATGCAATTCAACGGGGATATTCACACATCAATATTTTTTCCACGGAGCGTGTGTCCCTTACGCCAAACTCACCGCATGTCCTATCCTATTTTGGTCCGTTCTTGCGGATCAGATTTGCCCACTGAAGTCTATGTGTGCGCGAACAACACAGACAGCACTTTCACAACATCCATGTGCTGCACTGTTTTGCACGCATCAGTTGCTAAAGAAATGCAGAGGAAAAAAGAAAAGTGAAACCAGGAAGTGTTTGCAGCCTAAAAACACAGACGAGAAATATGGGTGACACGGAAACCACATTGACGCAACTTTTTTTGCGGATGCAAATCGGATATACTCATCTGAATAAAGCCTAAGGATGCAGAATGATAGAAAGTACATTAATAAAAAGGCAACCAATTAACCTCCTGTCACCATGAGCATCAATATAGCAAAACTGCCTTTTTAATTACAGCTCCCATTTTGGGCAAAAAGTTACCTTGTGGTACAGATTGTATACTTAAAATTTTAAGCCAGGCTCATTTGTATAAAAAAAAGTGAAGTCATAGAAGATAACATTAACCGTTGAACTGGTCAGAATTAAAAAGCTGGAGTCTGAAACTTGCTATCGAAGTCTACAGGAACAGCACATTGCATTCCAGCTTAAACCTTGCTCACTGCTACGTGTCTAATTTACAGTCTTGCACCCCTAGAGCCTGCAATCAGAGCAAGGAGCCGGTAATCCCTTGCACGCATCAAGACCGCCTCATTTCTATCTGCATGAATAGAGTCAGTAGGTTATATTGACTCTCTAATCCTTAGATTATGTCTCCCCATTGGGCACATGGAAACAGAGCACAAGGAGGAAGAATATGTACATGCATTTAAAATATCCCAGCTGACGGAAATTTTACACCAAAGTGCACATCCATTAAGAAAGATTCCATACAGATAAGGAACGTTCCAGGCTACACTAAACAATTAACAAATCTTTTGGTTCTGCCGAGTACATACAGTATGAAGAACAATATCCATGGCACCTTTTTACAACATGCGCCTATATGAAATGTGCAACTTGTTTAACTCATCAACCCATAGGACGTGATACTGAATGCTTTACAAACATACCTGATTTAGGACTTGATTTCCATATAGGGAGGTTTCAATATTCTAATGTTCTTTTATCTTTAACTAAAACCATCTTTATTTTTTTGGCATATTTTGTTTTAGTGAACGGTTTATAATGGAAGTACACTGATCAGTATCATTAAATGGAGATGACTGGTGAGAAGAAAGAGATTGTAATGCATATTACAGTGGATATCAAGGTGCACTATATGTACAAGGTACTAAATATGGTTTTATACAGCAGGATTTCCCATCAGAAACATTTATGACAGATCCACGGGATCTGTCATAAATGTCAGATAGATGCGGGTCCCACCTCTGGGACCCGCACCTATCTCTAGAACAGGACCCCCTAAACTCCAATCGACTGCTCTGTGTTGTGGCTGAAGCGTGGGATTCCTGACCATGAATTACAGAAAAAGCGTAGCTTGATGTGCTACGCTGTTTCCGTAACGAACATTCAGTTCCATGGGACTTTCAGAAACGTAATTCATGGTCGGAAATCACGCGCTTCAGCCACAACACAGAGCAGTAGAAAGGGGATCCTGTGGATATGTCATAAATGTCTCTGATGGGAAAACCCCTTTAACTATGGTCGCTATCATGAGGAATCCCAGCGGTCGGACCTCCACTGAACTAACATTTATCACATTCTATGGGTAGGTCATACATTTCATTCATAATAATATTCATCTTTCCTCTTCTACTAAGTTTTTACTCCTTGAAGTGAACTTGCCACATATTTAACCCCTTAATGATCGCCAATACGCCTTTTCAAGGGTACTTAAGTCACAGCGCTGTGAAAAGGCGGCACTCTGGCATAAGACCAGCACGGGTGTCCTGTGCCGGGTAAAGCGGGTGTCGGGCAGTCTAAAGACAGCCGGGCAAAATATGGATAGTCCGAGTATACTGCACTGGCAACAACTAGTGAATAAATATATACCGAAGTATAAAAAGTTGTATCTTAGCAGGAAATGTCCAGATAAATTTGGGAAAATTTGGTCCAGGTGGATAGAGACTATTGACACTGAAGTTTAATAGTCGCTTGAAAATGACCGAGATGTGGGGGGGGGGGGTTTCGGAGCACAAGGATGTTTTTGTGTGAGTGTTTCGATTCAGTTAGGCTTTCGGAGGTTATGCAGCTGTACGATGTGTTACTGTTGTTAAATGAATATGATCTGACTTGTGATGATACAGCCTCTCTGAATGTCTTTATTTTGTACTGTTTGTGAATTTGTACAACAAAATTTTGAAAATAAAGCCTTTTAAATAAAAATAGACAGCCGGGCACCTGCTCGAACGGGCGGGATCGATTTCAACATCGATCTCACCCGTTTAACCCCCTTGGATGCTGCGCTCAATAGCGAGCGCAGAATCCAAGTGGTTTTGGAGGGAGGGTGCTCCCTCTCTTACCCCATCAGCACTCTGCAATTGCAACCGCAGGGTGCCGATGGCTTCTATGGCAAACGGGGGCCTAACAAAGGCCCCGAGGTCTGCCTGTAGTGGATGCCGGCTAGGCCATGCCTGAGGCATGACCTAGCAGGTGCCCGTCAGTTTTACACTGACAGGCAATAATATGTTGCATTACAGAAGTATTGCAGTGTATCATAAGAGCGATCATAAGATCGCATAGTGAAGTCCCCTAGTGGGAGTAAAATTAAAGTTATCAAAAAGTTTAATAAAGTTAATAATAAATAAAAATCCCAAATAAAAAAAAATATGAAAAACCCACTTTTTCCCTTATAAAATACCTTAATATAAAAATAATTAAAACATTACACATATTTGGTATCGCCGCGTCCGTAACGACCCCACCTATAAAGCGATTACGTTATTTAACTCGCACGGTGAACGCAGTAAAAAAAAAAAAATAAAACAATGCCAGAATTGCTGTTTTCTGTTCATCCTGCCTTCAAAATTTATAAAAAGTGATCAAAAAGTCGCATTTACTCCAACATTGTACCAAGGCTAGAAGTCGTCCCGCAAAAAACAAGCCCTCATACAGCTGCATCGGCGTAAAAATTAAACAATTATGGCTCTTAAAACATGGTGACACAAAAACAAATAATTGTGAAAAAAAATGGTTTTACTGGGTAAAAGTAGCAAAACATAAAAAAATCTATATAAATTTGGTATCGCCACAATCGTAATAACCCATTGAATAAATGTTATGTTATTTATACCACACAGTAAACGGCGTAAATGTAAGACGCAAGGTGCATTTATTTCAACGAGCCTGGAACGCAAAATGCGGCCGTACTAAGACATGTCCTATCTTTTTGCGGTCCAGGCTCCCGGGCAATGCACGGCCATGTGCATGAGCCCATTGAAATGAATGGTGCCGCAATTCACCCGCACGCTAGCGGGGGAATTGCGGCCGCAAAAATATGCTCATGTGCATGGGGCCTATGAATTCTGGTAGCCTAAAGCATTTATATTAACATTCAGATTGGTTTAAGAAGCACTTTTTATTTCCACACCCTCCCATTTGCAAATGTAATGTAGTGTAATGTAGACGGCTATTGACTTACCTGTTGCTGTATTTCACGGGACGCTGATTCGTTTCGAGCTGCTCACGTAATCTGTAATTGGATGACCCAAATCCTACAGCGTCTACTGTAGAAACCGGAGACCGTCAATCTCTCAATGCAAGTTTATGAGCTTCACATTGAGGCGCTCATAGACATGTATTGAGAGCCAGACTTACGGTCTCTACAGCAGTCTTGAATATATATATATAATCTTGCTTGGCTGCTAACTTCATGTTTGAGTTTTGGGATTTACATTTACAAATCTAACATTTAGGCCCTGTTCTGCATCAGAGACTCTGCAAGGGGCTTCCGTCACAGATTCCGCTGGACAAAATAACACAATATGCTGCGCTATTATGTCTGGCAAAACAAGGGAACCCATGACGGAGACCCTATGGAACCCATTAAAGTCAATGGCTTCCATTGAGCACCGTTGACTTACATCGTGCAAGAGATCTCAAGCTTCAGGAATTCTCGTTGTTCTGCTCCTATGATGGAGCAGAACAACGGAACCCAGACGTGAACAGAGCCTAATGCCTCACGCACACGACAGTGTATGCCGGCTAAGTCCCGTCAGCGATCCATGGAAAGATAGGGCATGTCCTATCTTTCCACGGATCGGGAAGTCTGATCCGTTTTCACGGCCCCAATTCACCCGCTAAAGTGAATGAGTCCGTGAAAACTTTTGGGTGCCAATCAGATGTTGTGAAAAACTGCTCTAGTAGAACTCGGTCGTGTATAACGGGCATAAGCCTTTTTTTTCTACAACGCCAACTCCTATACTCACTAACCTCAGACTATTTATAGTCAGTGAAAATAGCCTAAGATACAGCTTTTCAGGGAACAATTGGCGTTATGGGAACCAGCATGCTATTATCTGCCTCTTCCATTATTAAAATGCTGATCCTGGGTCACTGGTGTCCTGGAGGAGCAAAAAAAAAAAAACAAAGTTGAGGAAAAAAAAAATCAAACAGTTTCTCCATGGGCTTAGCCACAATCGCGCATGTGGTTTTGAATAGAGCAACCGGCATCTAAAAAAAAATCTGTGTGTATATATTTAAGGAGCCAGACAGGGTGACCAATAGTTATGTTTTGTCTATATCCACCTTCAAAGCCTAAGCAAAAGATTAAATCAGAGATAAATCTGTAATAGAATGAAAAACGAAATATGGGCTAACAATGTCAGTGTATACATATTTGTTCTTAATCATCATTAACCCCATTCCGACATGCACTATAGATCGTGTGCGCGATTGGACGGTGCAGTCACAGTAGCGTTGCCCGCACAATCCATGGTGTGTCAGTCATTTAATAGAGCGGACACCAAGGCCGGGATCGGCGAGGACTCAGATCCCAGCTGCTTAACCCACCAAAAAAGGTTAAAAAAAAAATCAGAGAAAACATAAATAAAAAAAAATGATGGCTCTCGGAGCAAAGTGATCTAACATTTTTCAATCTGCAGCATGTTAATTTCTAACTCGCTTTCAAATTGGCTAATGACAGCTCACAAAGAATACAGCAGACACACAGTTATTCTTTGTTAGTTGCTATTAGCCAAAACGGGAGCGTAGTATGATGACAGGTCTGGTCTTGGTATTAATTGTCGCTTCATGTAGGTTATTAGATTTTTTTAATCCTGTTGGTAGAATGGTTAGAGATGGATTGGCTTATATGGAAAAGCAATTTCAGGTTTAGGAATAATTGTTTTACCAAAAAAAAAATACTTTTCACCTATGTTCCATGATGATGGCTCATCCATCATCACCTTTAAAGAGCACATTATAAAAAAGAAACAACGTACAGAAACTAATCTATAAGTAATTGGAAACCATTTAAATTGATATTTTATTGCGAAGTAAAATAATCAAAAATGTTGATGTGTTAGGTACCTGAAAAGACGGATATAGGATTAATTTCAAAAGAATAACACAAGCTTATTTATTAGAAAGGCCTAAAGGGACAGCTAAGTATATCAAGCACTTCCATTCTTTCTCAGCAATGCAATAATCAATACTGTTGTTTCACTTGTGTATCCACAAACAAATAAGAAACCATAATCTGTGTGCATGAAAATAATGTAGTGGGATAAAAACCAAAAACTGTCAGTTGCACTTTTATTTATCACAAACTCTCCCAAGAAAGAGAAAAATAAGAGTCTTGAAGTATAAAAATAAAAAACGTATTTAATATTTTAAAGACTTTAACAGAATCACACTGTGCTGTATGATATTACCATATTATCTCATCGATCAAATTTACAAAGCTTACCGTACAAGGCATGCGTTACCACTTCATCATATGTAAAAGCCCAAGATCTGGAACCAATGTCCCCTATACCCTATAGAGCACAGCTATTTAAAGAGTAATTTTAAGGCTCCATTCACATTGTTTTTTCCCTATGTCAACGGTGTGTGCCGGGAAGCCCCAGGTATACATGTCCATAGGGCTCCACTAGCATGATAAAGGTCAAAACAGTGTCCTTTTGGCTTTCGTCGGACTGGTATACAATCGGTAGACTACGCTATTCCAAACAACGGAATACTGTAAACTAAAAACGACCTACTTGCTTTCTCCGCTTACTTCCTGTCTGACGTAAATGTATGGCGTGATAAGGGATTAAAATGTACACCATGCGAATAAAACTTAAGAATCTCTCACACAAGTTAAAGAAAAACGGTGTCAAGAAGATCATAACAAAATCCCACCTGTCAGCCCTATGCTTCTTAGGCTTTGTTCCATCAGGCGTTCAAGTGTTTTTAAGAAAAATAGCATAGTCTGCCGTCAACGGAATTCGTTGGGATCTATTTTAACATGATGATGTCAAACCAGTCGGGGCTCCGATATGGAAACCAGTACAGCAGACATAATAATAGCCAAACATTGAAAAGTAGCAATTGGACGGCTAGTATATTTAGATAGGAAATAGTTGGCACAAAAGGTGTATATCTGAAGAGAGGTTCCCCAATGAAGTTTGAAAAATTGTGGGCCCATGGCTAGATGTCCCAGGACTAGTTCCCTTGGGGTTGACATGCGATCGAAGTTTTGGTACTTTATCTTCTTAGCCTAAATGCACACGTTGCGGAATTTGGTGCAGAAAATCGGCATCAAAACCGCAGGTATATGCAGGTAACCTAAGTGTGCAGTTTTAGGTGAGGTTTTTACATTGTGATGCGTAAATAGGTACGTTTTTATGCAGCGGATTTTGGTGCGTTTTGTTTTTTGGTTTGTTTGTTTTTTATTTATTTCAGTAATTAAATTCAAAAAGTGAAACTCATATGTTATATAGATTCATTACACACAGAGTGATCTATTTCCAGCATTTTTTTATTTTAATGTTGAAGATTATGGCTAACAGTTAATGAAAAACAAAAATTTAGTCTTTCAGAAAATGAGAATATTGGGTAAAAGTTGAAGATTGTAGACTCATGGTGTCACACTCTAACCAGTTAATCAACAAAAAACACCTGCAAAGGTTTCCTAAGCCTTTAAATGGCCCAACACTCTGGTTCAGTAGCTACACAATCATGGGGAAGATTGCTGACTTTACAGTCGTCCAGAAGACAGTCATTGACACCCTCTACAAGGAGGGGAAGCAACAAAAGGACATTGCTAAAGAAGCTGGCTGTTCACAGAGTGCTGTATCCAGGCATATTAATGGAAAGTTGAGAGGAAGGAAAAAGTGTGGTAGAAAAAGGTGCACAAGCAACAGGGATAACCGCAGCCTTGAAAGGATTGTCAAGAAAAGGCCATTCAAGAATCTGAGGGAGATTCACAAGGAGTGGACCGTGGCTGGAGTCAGTGCTTCAAGACGTATCCAGGACATGGGCTACAACTGTCACATTCCTTGCGTCAAGCCACTCATGACCCAGAGACAACGTCAGAAGGGTCTTACCTGGGCTAAGGAGAATAAGGACTGGTCTGTTGCTCAGTGGTCCAAAGTCCTGTTTTCAGATGAAAGTAAATTTTGCATTTCATTTGGAAATCAATGTAGTAGGCCAACATTTCGGTTTTAAAAATAATTTTTGAAATTGGGCTTATATAATATTCTCATTTTCTGAGATACTAAAATTTGGTGTTTTCATTCACTGTTCGCCATAATGATCAACATTAAAAGAAAAAAATGCTGGAAATAGATCACTGTGTGTAATGAATTTATACAAATATATGAGTTTCAATTTTTGAATTGAATTACTGAAATAAATTAACTTTTTGATGATATTCTAATTCATTGTGAAGTACCTGTAAGCTACCTACGCCAGGGGTCTCAAACATGTGGCCCCTGAGGCTGTCATCTGTGGCCCGCAGGGAACCGTAGCTCCCTCTGGGAGAGGAGAGAGCAGGCCGAAGAAGAAGCCAGAAGCATAGCAGGCGTCCAAGGCAGAGCGCTAGAAGTGGCTCTGCTCCGGAACTCCGGCTCTGTGGAAGCCCCTGACATCACTGTCCATATATGGAGTGTTGTCAGAAGTAGAGCTGGAGTTCCAGGCAGAGCGGACTAAGTCTCTGGGGTTGGCCCTGACATCACTGTCCATATATGTATGGACAGTGAAGTCAGAAGCAAAGCTGGAGTCCCAGGCTAGTAGCGCTCTGCCTGGTACCCTGGCTCTGGGGTTGCCCGTGACAAAAGTCTCAATATATGGACAGTGATGTCAGGGGCTTCCCCAGAGCTCCGGAGCAGAGCCTATACTAGTGCTCTGGGATTCCGGAGTTGCCCAGGACATCACATGCCGGTCCAGGAGGATCCCCCTGACGTCACGGTCTATGGACAGTGACGTCAAGAACTCCTCCAGCAGAGGAATCCCCGACAAAAGCGTCGGCAACGCCCTGGCTGGGGATTCCACTCCTAGAGGGCACGGCGGCGCCCTCTATGGAGGGCACTGCTTCTTTGTGTCTGCCAAACGCTGCTAACTGAGCCGCCAGACTGCATTTAGCACCACAAACTGGAAAAATGGATTGTTTTAATAAGCACATGGAGTAAACTCGCAAATTTAAAGAAAGTTTAAACCTAGCGGTAGTATTATAGTAATGTAGTATTGTTATAGCAATGTAGTATTGTTATAGTAGTTCAAATAACGAAAGGATTAACAAATAATTTAGTTTCGTATCCAATTTGAAAGTAATGTGGACCGTCAACTTCAATTTTTTTTTAATGTGTGGCCCATTTACCCTGCCGAGTTTGAGACCCCTGAATTACGCGTACCATAGTTCTCATATGTACAAGGGCATGGTAATGGCTTTAGCTACGTTAGTAATGGAGAAAAAGATGCGGGCGGGATAAAAATAAGTCGATTTAGTGAGTACTTATCATAAAATCCTTTACTTGTCCAGTTCATTGGGGGTACACCGATTGAGGCAATGTTGTTGCCACTAGGAGGTTTGACACTAAGGCTATGCTCACACAGGACAGATACGCTGTGTAAAAGTACACAGCTTATCCGTCCCGGAACCTGCAGGAAATTCCGCCCCAAAAAAACACATAAAATTGTTGTGCGGTTCTTTGGGCGGAATCTACACTGCGGAAAGCAGTGGTTGTAAAAATAAAAAAATTAAATAAAAAAAAAAAAGGCAATACTGACCCCGTTGTCAAAGCAACACTTCCTACTGGTCTCCATGAGGCACGGCCTCCTGAGATGACGCTGGCCTAGACACTATCACATTTTAATTTCTGAAGAGAGGTAACATTTTAGACGGAAGCTGTTCGTATAACCTCTATTTAGCCGACATAAGGAATGTCACATGCGATGTCTGGGGCTTCCCCAGAGCCAGAGTCCCGAGCAGAGCGCTGGTGTCTGCTCTGCTCCGGGACTCTGTGGAATTCCCAGACTTCGCTGTCCACATATGAACAGCGATGTCTGGGGCTTCCCCAGAGCCGGAGTCCCGGGCAGAGCGCTGGTGTCGGCTCTGCTCCGGGACTCTGTGGAATTCCCTGACATCGCTGCCCATATATGGACAGTGTGTCAGGGTCTTGCCCAGAGCGGAGCAGAGCGCTGGTGTCGGCTCTGCTCCTGGACTCTGTGGCATTCCCTGACATCGCTGCCCACATATGAACAGCGATGTCTGGGGCTTCCCCAGAGCCAGAGTCCCGAGCAGAGCGCTGGTGTCGGCTCTGCTCCGGGACTCTGTGGAATTCCCTAACATCGCTGTCCACATATGAACAGCGATGTCTGGGGCTTCCCCAGAGCCGGAGTCCCGGCAGAGCGCTAGTACAGGCTCTGCTCCGGGACTCTGTGGAATTCCCTGACATATCTGCCCATATATGGACAGTGTGTCAGGGTGTTCCCCAGAGCGAAGACCCGGGCAGAGCGCTAGTATCGGCTCTGCTCCGGGACTCTGGGGAAGCCTCTGACATCGCTGTCCATACATCGACAATGATGTCAGGGGCTTCCCCAGAGCAGGAGTCCCAGTGATGTCAGGAGCACAGCTGGAGTCCGAGGAAGAGCCTACTAGCGCTCTGCCTGGGACTCCAGCTCTGGGGTTGCCCCTGACATCTCTGTCCATATATGGACAGTGATGTCAGGAGCAGAGCTGGAATCCCAGGCAGAGTGCCAGAAGCGGCTCTGCTCCGGGACTCCAGCTCTGGGCAAGCCCCTGACATCACTGGGGCAGCCTCTACAGAGGGCACTGGGGCAGCCTCTACAGAGGGCACTGGGGCAGCCTCTACAGAGGGCACTGTGGCAGCCTCTACAGAGGGCACTGTGGCAGCCTCTACAGAGGGCACTGTGGCAGCCTCTACAAGTGGGTGTGTGGCAGTATCTGAAGAGGACACTGGCATTATCTAGGGGTGTGTTGCATTATCTACAGAGGGCACTGTGGCCTTATCCACAGAGGGCACTGCGGCACTATCTAAAAAGGGGCTGCCCAATCTTGACATGTGTGCTAACTGAGCCGCCGGACTGCATTTAGCGACACTTAAACTGGAAAGCTGGATTGTTGAAATAAGCACGTGGAGAAATATCTCAAATTTTAAACCTAGCGCTATTATTATAGTAATGTAGTATTATTATTCTAGTAATATAGTGTTATAGTAGTTCAAATAACTAATTGATTAACAATAATTTTGTATTGTATCAAATTTGAAAGTAATGCGGCCCGTCAACTTCCCATTTTTTTCTATATGCGGCCCACTTACCCGGCCGAGTTTGAGACCCCTGATGTAAACTATGTCTGCAAAAGGCATCAACGCCGACTTATGAGTAGGGGCTTGTTTCCATTTAGGCCTCACATCATGCCCTAGATCAGGGGTGCACAACCTTTCCTGTTCCGAGGTCCACATTGTCAGACTGTACTGCTCCCAATGGCCAGAATAAGACATAATATCTGACAGGAGAGGATTTCACTTTTAAATGACTCCCACCTCTCGGGAATACACAAATAGCTGAGAGTTTCGCATCTCCCGTAAAACTTCATTGGAAAGAGCAGCCTGTATGCGTGGTCAAGTGTCAGAGAATCAAGGGATATGCCATAAATGCATCAAATGGGAATGCTGATGCACTGCTTTTATGCCTCATTCAGGACCTAAGAAGCGGTGCATGACACAGGGATTCCAAGACCACCAAAGAGAAAGTACCAGTCAACAACTGCCAGCTCAGGCCTAAACTAGGCATAACACCGTAACAGTTTTGCATGGATTGCTCCTTTAAGTTGCTTAAAGTGTAACTCATGTAGCCATGCTGTGTCCTGATGGTTTGGGACTGTGCAAAAGCATTGAAGGGAGCATGTGGCCCCCCGGGCTGCAGGTTGTGTACCCCTACCTTCGTGGAGGAGTCACTTTCCTGAGACATTCTCTTGCTTACTTAATGGATAAAAGTATAGGCCTAACATAAGTATCGCAGTATTTCACAGAACCTAGTACTGCGGCTTACAAAAATAATAAACATGAGGCCACTAACTGCAAAAATAACTGTTAGAGCTTGCCCACATGTAACGGCATTGCTGCAGAAAATTTCTACAGCAATTACGCAGAAACTAGCAGAAATTCTGCTGCGGAAAAAACGCACCCTTTCCTGCGTTTTTTACTGCAGAAAATGGTGCGTATTTTGCTACATTTTTCTCAATGCTGGGAGATGCTGAAATCTCCTCTGAAAAAAGCAGCAATTCAGTCCACTTTCCGCAGCAGGAATTGACATGCTGCGTTACGTAAAACATGCACCGCAGGTGAATTTCTGCATGAAAATTTTACACAGCGTGTGGATGAGATTTGATAAACCTAACCCACTTTGCTGCTACTGTATCCGCAATTCCGAACGGAAAATACGCAGCAATGCCGTTACGTGTGGACAAGTCCTTACAGACTGGATTTGTCAAGGCTAACCATAAATTGTAAGGTTTAACACTGTACTGTGTGTTGGGAAACAAAGAACTGACTTGGTCCCTGATTGAAGGGGATGTCCAGGATTCTATCCTTAGAATAGGCCTCTCTTTATTATATTGGTGGGGGTCCTGTTCTTTATTTCTATTCATACTTGCACACACCGCTAAATTTGTAGCGGCATGTGAAAGGTATTGCAGCACATGAACGGGACGACGCTGCAATAACTTGCGCAAGCGCTACGAAAGTAAGGGCGTGTGCAAGTATGAACAGAAATTAAATCAATGTAAACATTGAAAGGGCTGCAGCGCTATAATGTGTCTGAGGGAGAAAACCATTGTAAAACAGCATGCTGCAATAGCTTTTTTTTTACAGATTCCGTATGAGAGAGAAAAAAAATTCAGTGTGGTTCCATATAAAATTGGATATGGTATCCATTATGCAAAATAATAATTACTCTACAAACATGAAATATTTATGAAATATATCAAGCAAAACCGTATAGGACAATCTATACCATAAAAGGGTCAGTGGACCTATATTAGAAACTATTTTATGCAGTGAGACATAGAACATGCTGCCTTTAATAGTAATTGCTCCACTAAGCATAAAGCATCCTTGTACCGGTACAAAGATCTGAATCAACATTTGTTTTACAATCAAGTATAGGGTAAATAGGACTTATACAAACCAATTTAATATATTAATCGATACATAGAGGATACATCTGTTCATTGTGTAAATATTTATCGATTAAAAGGACAGATTTTTTTCGAGGCTGGGTTGTTTTAAAGTTTTGATTGGTGACCTTGAGGTTGCAGATCATCATCCGTCATGTTCAGCCAACAGGGTGTAAGTACAAATACACTTATAAAGTAGAAGGCTTATATATGGAAGTTGAAATTTAACCTGATTTGCTACTGTACTCAATAACAAGTGATATACTCTAACCGCTGTAGTTCCTAATGCTGATAGCAAAGAAGGTATTTTCTGTTTTACAAACTTTTTGTACAAGATAATTGTTAAAACGGTAAAATAGGTGGAACCTAGGGATGTCACGATACCAGAATTTGGACTTCGATACCGATACTTCCAATTCGATGCCAACAGTAATAAAAAAGAAAAAGTTCTCCCATTTTCTGATGTGAGGCGCGTGGTGTGATGATGAATTTAACCTCATCATGTTTCTCAGTCATAATGGGTTATTATGTAAGGTATATGATGGGGTTAATTACTATTAATGTGAGGCACGTGGAGGTTAAATTCATCACACCTTGTGCCCCACAATAAGTGATAGAAAGCAGTTTTTATTTAATTTTTTTGACAGCGTACACATCATAAATGATGCAAAAAAATAGTTGTGCAGGTTATTACGGCCGCGCCAATACCGAATATGTGTATATTTTATGTATTGAGACTTATTTTAATGTTTATTGTAAAAAAGGTGTATGTGTATTTTTTTAAATTTAACATTACTTTATGTTTTTACTTTATTTTTTAAACTTTAATGTACTGGCATATATCTATATTACAGCACATTAGCCTGTGTACTGATGGTACACAGGCAGTTGTTAGGCCATACCTAAGTATGCCCTAACAACAGGAAATATGGTAGGACAGCCCTGGGGTCCTTCAATGGACCCTGGGCTGTCTGCCCATATATGGTATGTCCCTCAATCGCGTCACAGGAATTTCCTGTGACGCGATCCAAGGGGCATCCCCCCTTCTCATTTTTCCCTGAATGCTGCAGTCCGCTGTGATCGCAGCATTCACGGGAATAATGGCGGAGATGAGAGGTTTCTCTGATCTCCGCCAGCGGGGCTGCGGCTGTGTAATACTGTCATTGCCCCGCTCCTGACCGGAAGTGCGCGCGTGGTCAGCATGAGGTGATGCGGCCAGCGCTGCACTAATGAGCGGCGGTTCAGGCACTGAAGACAGAACATAGGGGTGTTTTGTAGTGCGCCCGACATGTTCTGTCTTCAGTGCCGCCGCTCATTAGTGCAGCGCCGGCCGCATCGCATCATCCTGACCCAGCGCACTTGTTATCAGGACTCAGGACTGTATTACACAGCTGAAGCCCCGCTCTCATACATTCATGTGTTACAATACTGAGCTGTGCGGCCGCACAGCTAAGTATCGAAATACATGATAACGGTATCAAACCATTTGGGGATGCAGAGTATCGAAACAGTATCGAAGTTTCGATGCATCGTGCATCCCTAGTGTAACCCTAGCCTTTTTGATAGTAAAGTGCTTGGCCTCATTCACATCTGCGTTTGAGACTTCATTAGGGGCCCCCAATGCAGATCCGGCCAAGATTAATGGAGACAATAGCGAAGCATGCTGCGCTATTGTCTCTGGTAAAATCTCAGACACCCAGATGGAAAGCCAACGGAACTCATTAAAGTCAGTGAGTTCTGTCGGCAGCGTCCGTTGTGCAACGGAACCGTTGCTTCAGTTATTCCTTTGCTCTGCTCCTGTGACGGAGCAGAACGACGCAACACACCGACGCAGGTGTGAACATAGCCTTATACCAGCAAAACAAATCAACATAAAGACGTACAGCAAAATAATTACGTTTATCAACCTGCAATTCAATTAATGAAATTATGCTTAAAAGACAAGCCCTATCTACGTGCCCTACGAGGGCCACTTTAGACCCCCTTTATTATCCAAAATGGAGAGCTGCTTACAGGGCAGACACAGACACGACCCATTCATGTATTACATGATCGTCCATTAACGCCTTCCCGACCGCCGACCATCTTTTGACGTCAGGCAGTGCAGGTCCCCAGTCTACAACTACGTCTTTTGGCGTCGCTGCAGATCAGGCTGGTGAGCGCTCATCCTCTAAGGAGGAGCTGTAGCTAACAGCTCCTGATCTCAGAGAAGCCTCCTGAATACAGCTGGGGAGGCCGGAAAACCCTCGGACCCCAGCTGTTTAACCCTTTGATTGCCGCGGTCCGTGACCGTGGCATGTTCATAGGAAATTCCCCTCTTTGATCGCAAAACTGTGGGGGAAAAAAAATACAATTTCTCTCGCATAAAACAAGGCCTCATACAGCTACGACAATGAAAAAATAAAAAAAGTTATGGCTGCTGAAAGGCAGAGAGGCAAAAACAGAAAAATGTAGCTGGTCATTAAAGTCTTTTCAGGCACGGTCATTAATGAGTTCATTCCACAGCAACAGGAAACGTATGGCGATAACAAAAACTTGCACTGGATTTCTAAAGCCAGTCTTGCAGAGATCAGCTGACCGCGGGGTCGACATTAATTTAAAAAAACAAAAAAAAACAAAACTGGAGTTTTGGTGTGAAAAACCTTCCATTACTACTGAAAAGTTATAGGAGGAGAAAAGAAAAATCTTTTTTTACCAGTAAAATTTGATATCAAATGTAATAAAGTAGACCAGAACCCTGGGATTATAAAATTTAAAGTTATTGCAGCTATGGATAAATACTCTACTTGGCATACTGGATACAAATGGTAATTCAAAAGTTATCTAAGCCCCTACATTTTGCTAAAGATCATATTTATTTACAATGTGTTAGGGCAGATACACACGAACTTTGCGTTTTTGCGCACCCAAACAACGCAGCGTTTTGCGTGCGCAAAAACCATTTGACAGCTGCGTGTGTCATCCGTGTATGATGCGCGGCTGCGTGATTTTCGCGCAGCCGCCATCATAGAGATGAGGCTAGTCGACGCCCGTCACTGTCCAAGGTGCTGAAAGAGCTAACTCTTTCAGCACCCTCGACAGTGAATGCCGAACACAATATCGAAAAACCTGTTAAAAAAAAAAGAAAAAGTTCGTACTTACCGAGAACTTCCCGGCCGTTGCCTTGGTGACGCGTCCTTGGTGACGCGCCTCTCTTGACATCGGGCCCCACCTCCCTGGATGACGCGCCAGTCCATGTGACCGCTGCAGCCTGTGCTTGGCCTGTGATTGGCTGGAGCTGTCACTTGGACTGAATTGTCATCCCGGGAGCTCAGACTGGAGGAAGAAGTCGGGAGTTTTCGGTAAGTCAGAACTCCGTTTTTTTTTTTACAGGTTCATGTATATTGGGATCGGAAGTCACTGTCCATGGTGCTGAAACAGTTTAACTCTTTCAGCACCATGGACAGTGACTGTCTCCTGACGTCGCGGACCGGAAAAATTTTTGCCGGGTTCGGCCAAAACGAGTTCGGCCGAACCCGGTTAAGTTTGGTTCGGTTGGCCGGGTTCGCTCATCTCCAAGACACTCCGTTTGGATGCTTGGAAACAGAAAAGCACGTGGTGCTTTTCTGTTTACATTCATCCTTTTGACAGCTGGTACGCTGTTTCAGTCGGTTCGCACGGAAGTGCTTCCGTGCGACCTGCGTGGTTTTCACGCACCCATTGACTTCAATGGGTGCGTGATGCGCGAAATACGCAGAGTTATTGAACATGTCGCGCTTTTTGCGCAGCGAACAAACGCTGCGCAAAAAGCACGGACTGTCTGTACTGCCCCATAGACTTGTATTGGTCTATGCGTGGCGCGTGAAAACCACGCGGCCCGCACGGACCGAATACACGCTCGTGTGAATCCCCCCTTAGGCTGATCCTGTAAGTAATTGACTTTGTCCACTCAGAATTGGGACAGTTAAAGCTCATGCTTAGGATCGACGCTTTTCATATGCAGCGAGAGGTTTAAAACGGTAACAAAAATCAGCTATACAGCCAGAACGATACTTATTTTTGAAAGATGCAAATGTATTCCCATAGACTGACTGATTAGCCAGACATGACCTATGAATAGGGATTGCTGACAATTAACAGCAAGTGCCGGCAGGAAGAATTCAGCACACTAGAGAGGTACTTTTTTAAAAAGCTGCTGCAAAAAGATATAATCACTGCACAAATGTGCCTTTACGTAAAATAAAAATCACAGAGCTCTGCTGATAACATTTATCAGGCCACAATAACAGGTGTTGTATTTTCCAAGTGAAATTGTAAGTCATTTCCTAAAAATAATATGCGAGTTTGACAAAGAGGGATGAAAAGCAAATAACCCTTGTCCAAATGTCCCTTGCTTGAGTGAGAATTGTGTTTTTATGCCTTTGCTGGTTCCCAGCTATTAGGCCAGAATCACACGTACAGTTTTTGGTGCAGTTTTTTAGCCAAAGCCAGCAGTGGATCCAAGGGGAAGTAAAGCTATAAAGAAAATACTAAGGCCTCATTCACACGACAGGGTTTCCCGGCCGGGTGCCGGCCGTTCATAAATCGGCCAGCACCCGGCTGCATTAGGAATAATAGACCCCTAATGGGGCTATTCACACGACCGAAGTCTATGGGGCCGGGTAATACACGGCCATCACCGGAATGTGTCCCGAGTGATGGCCGGGTTTTCCGTCGCTTGCACTCTATCTCCTCCTCCTCACAGCGCAAAGTGCATATCGTGTCACGACCGGGTCCCGCCCGAGCCCGAGTGTCGGCCGGTAAAATCGGCCATTTTGCCCGGCCTTTTTGCATAAAGTTTTGCATCCGTTCCGGGCCGGACAGATCTGGACAGTGACATCAGTGGCAACTCCTGAAGGGGAATCCCCATGTGTTCGGGGATTCCGCTTCAGGAGTTTCCCCTGATGTCACTGCCCAGATATGGACAGAGACATCAAGCGCTCTGTCCAGGAGCGGAATCCCCGAAAACACGGGGATTCCGCTCCTTCAGGGAGCTAAGGTGGGGCTAGCACATAGCAGAGCGGGGAGATACCTCCCTGCTCTGCTATAGTGGCGTCGCTACAGTAGTAGCAGCCGCAGCAGCTGCTAGCGGAGCCATCGAAGGTGTCGCCGGGCCAGGGCGCTTTTAAAACAAGCGGGGGAAGGGAGCCAGCGCAGCGCTCCCTTCCACCTGCTGTACATCCCGGCCCTGCCACACAGTGTACAGCGTAGCCATTCGTCCGAATGGCATAAACTCCTCCTCCTCACATGCACTCTGCGCTGTGAGGAGGAGGAGATAGAGCGCAAGCCACGGAAAACCCGGCCATCACTCGGGACACATTCCGGTGATGGCCGTGTATTACCCAGCCCCATAGACTTCTATGGGAGCCGGGCGGCCGGGTACCCGGCCGAAAATAGAGCATGTCCTATTTTTTGACGGCCCGTTTTCCCGGCCGTCGAAAAATCGGTCGTGTGAATAGCCCCATTAGGGGTCTATTATTCCTAATGCAGCCGGGTGCCGGCCGATTTATGAACGGCCGGCACCCGGCCGGGAAACCCTGTCGTGTGAATGAGGCCTACGAGTGTCAGCCGTTTTTGGCCGATTTTCCCGGCCGGTTTGCATCCGTTCCGGGCCGTGTTGCCGTTTTTCCCGGCCGATTTGGACCCGATTTGCATCCGTTTTTTCCCTGTCCGTTTTAAAATCGGATGAATTTCATTTAAATTTGTTGCCACACACAGCCCTTTGTAGATAATGCCACCCAGCCCCCTGCAGGGACAGTGTAGTCACTCACTTCTCCTGTAGCGGAATCCCCGGCCATAGAGTCGGTGATTCCGCTGCAGAAGTGAGTGACTTCGCTGTGTCCATATATGGACAGTGTAGTCACTCACTTCTCCTGTAGCGGCATCCCCGGCCATAGAGTCGGGGATTCCGCTGCAGAAGTGAGTGACTTCGCTGTGTCCATATATGGACAGTGGAGTCACTCACTTCTCCTGTAGCGGCATCCCCGGCCATAGAGTCGGGGATTCCGCTGCAGAAGTGAGTGACTTCGCTGTGTCCATATATGGACAGTGTAGTCACTCACTTCTCCTGTAGCGGAATCCCCGGCTATAGAGTCGGGGATTCCGCTGCAGAAGTGAGTGACATCGCTGTGTCCATATATGGACAGTGTAGTCACTCACTTCTCCTGTAGCGGCATCCCCGGCCATAGAGTCGGGGATTCCGCTGCAGAAGTGAGTGACTTCGCTGTGTCCATATATGGACAGTGTAGTCACTCACTTCTCCTGTAGCGGAATCCCCGGCCATAGAGTCGGGGATTCCGCTGAAGTGAGTGACATCGCTGTGCCCATATATGGACAGTGTAGTCACTCACTTCTCCTGTAGCGGCATCCCCGGCCATAGAGTCGGGGATTCCGCTGCAGAAGTGAGTGACTTCGCTGTGTCCATATATGGACAGAGTAGTCACTCACCTCTCCTGTAGCGGAATCCCCAATCCCCAGCCGGGGATTGGGGATTCCGACTCCTACAGGGAGCAAAAAAAGACCCTCCTCCTCACATGCACTCTGCACTGTGAGGAGGAGGAGGAGAGAGAGAGCGCGAGCGACGGTAGACCCGGCCAACACTCAGGACACATTCCGGTGATGGCCATGTATTACCCGGCCCCATAGACTTCTATGGGAGCCGGGCGGCCGGGTACCCGGCCGAAAGGCACTGTTCACATCTGCGTTGGGGTCCGGTTCTGACGCTCCGTCTGAGTTTTCCGTCAGAACAAGACCCAGAACAGACACAAACCAGAGGTTTCCGTTTCCATCACCATTGATTTATTTCAATGGTGACGGATCTGGTGCCCATGGTTTCCGTTTGTCTCTGTTGTGCACCGGATTCGTCGTTTTGCCAGAAGCAGTAGTGTTGTTGATCATGGAAGCAGTTTGAGGAACATTTTCCTTTAAACTACCTGCACAAACATGCACCTCTAACGTACTTTTCACTCTGTGGGTGCGACTATGAAAGGCACTAAGTGTAAACAGGTCCTAGCAACATTTCATCTGACCTATTGATAAAAAATTGCTAACGTAATGCTTGGGTATGACGGCAACATACGCTTGTATGTAACAATATTGAATCACATTTCAACATCCAGTCCAAATTTTAGTTAAACAGAGTCCTAGGCTGGGTTCACATTGTACATTATTGTTACACTTGCCAACAAAACAAATCTGAAAAATGCATGCGTTTTGTAAAAGTTTCAACTGTAGGATACATCCACACACAGCATAAACACTGTGGAATTTCCATCCAGATTTTCAGTGTGGAAATTCCGCAGCGTTTTTGGAAGAGAAATAGACATGCTTCAGACTGAGAGTCCACAACGCAGAACATTACCCGCACGTTTTTCTGCAGGTTTTTTCCGCAGAGCGTGGATGAGATTTCTTCAAATCTCATCCGCTTTGCTTCTACTGTAATATGCTGCTGAATTTTCGGACGGAAATTCTGCAGTGTTTATGCTGTGTTGGATGTACCCGTAATCTGGTCTTGAACTAAATTATTGGCAATAGTCTTACAGCTGCAACATTTTGTAAAAATGCGTGGGTACCTAAAAAAAAAAAGATGCACTTCTTTTGGCTGCGTTTAAAAAAGCACAATGTGAACCCAGCCTAAACGTGGTCCATGTTTGGCAATATACTTTCTAATTAAAAATGTTATTGCAGTCCCTATACGTAATATAACATGAAAATATGACCCTCCTACCAAAACTGTGCCACTCTCCTAATTATATCACAAGAACTAAAGCTCATATATTATTGCATTAGTCCCCAGCTTTTGATTTCTACCACATTTTAATAGCAGACAATTAATTAAGCAAGCACGAAAGTCAATCATGTGAAAAGGGACCTAATGGAAAGAAAGAACAGGACATGCAATGTTCTAATTCTGCCATAGGACACTTTTTTTTTTTTTTACAAAAGCCTCATTCAAAGTCCTCCATTTAGCGACATAATTAAAATGTTTCCCTATACTGCCAACCAAAGTAATTAATGGCTTTAGCAGCATCTTACCACTGGGCCGTTCTCTGTCCCATGACCCGACACGCGATTAGTATTTTTTCATACAGTCTACAAATATTCATCATTGTACATTTTCTGGGCATAAATCCAGGCTGGCCACTGTGCACAATAGTGGCAGCAACCCTATTTAGTGTCTGAGACAAAAACGCTGGCTACAATCTGCACTTCCAGCTACAAACAAGAACTGAACTGGCACACAACACATGGCATTCAGTGGGGTAGCTGTAGCAAAACTAGTGCAAGTTAAGTGGAATTGTTGCCAAAAGCAACCAATCCGGTTACAGCACAAATTTCTCTGACGCCCTATAAAGAACAGGAGTAGGAAAATCCTCATTGTTTCTCCCATTTCCAACTGATCCCATTGTTTCGCACAAAATTGCCCCGGTCAAAAAATGTAGAAACACTGATGTTTGTGGCTAATCTTCTGACCTAAGTACGGCCTAAGGCCTTATTTACACGAGCGTATTTCACGTCCGTCGACCTGTCATTTACGCATCGTCGTTTGACAGCTGTCAAACGACGACGTGTAAAATGACTGCCTCGTCAAAGAAGTGCAGGACACTTCTTTGAAACGTAATTTGAGCCGTTTTTCATTGAATTCAATGAAGAACAGCTCAAGATTACGGGAGTCAATGACGCCTCGCATAATGCGAGGAGGAGCAATTACGTCTGAAACGATGGAGCTGTTTTCTCCTGAAAACAGTCTAATTTCAGACGTAAAAGCCAGTTATCATGTGCACATACCCCAACTGTACTGCCCAGAATGCAGGAGCTTCTCTCCATGCCCAATGTTAGTTTAGATGGGATAGTATAGGGTCCATTCAAACACTGCGGTGAAGGTGCGTTTTAACTACGATTTGATGTTTTTCGCAACCACATTGAAAAATTCATCAAGTTTAGGTTTTTAGATGCAGTTCTAACAGCACATTAACACCTGAAAACACCTTAAATAGAGGGACACTTAATTTGCATCCTAACTATGGTAACTTAATTTTACTTTAAGCCCCATTCACATGTTCTGGATTTCACACGGATTCCGCACTGAAATCCGCCTCCCGTCGATTTTAATAGGAAATCTGCTTCTGTGTGCAGACGTGGCCGATTACCTGCGGCAGAAATCAGATAAGGCTCATATTCCTGCCGCGGATTGGGCAGTAAATAGTATTACATGCGTTTCAGTTCCGTGTGGTATCAGTGTGCTTTCCGTGGGACATCAGTGTTCCTGGTTTGTGTTTTTTCTTCAATTCCTTAGCTACTGGTGCGTGAAAAACACACAGCACACAGATGTTGACCAGATGTTGCCCACGTGCTGTCCATGTTTTTCACGCATCCATTGACTTCAAGCGAGTTTCACGTAACGGACACGCTGCGTGAAAAAGCATGGATGCGTGAATAGCCCCATTGAATTGCATAGGTCCATGTGTTTTTTTTGGTTTTTTTTATGGACAGCAAACGGACTTATAATACGCTAGTCTGAATAGGGCCTAAGGATTATTATTTTGGTTGAAAGATGGGAGTTTATGCATCAAAACAAAAAAAGCATATTAAAACGTAACACAACGCATAGTGTGAACCCAGCTTAAGGCCCCATGCACACGAACGTAAAAACGCCCATAATTACGGCACGTTTTTACGGACCCATAGACTTCTATTGGTCACGGATACCACCCCGTATGCTTACGGGAAGGTGTCCGTGCCGTTAAAAAATATAGAACATGTCCTATTTTAGGCCGTAATTACGTCACGGGTAGAAGTCTATGGAGCTCCCGTAATTACGGGTGACTACGAGTGTGCATCCGTAATTACGGGAGCGTTGCTAGGCGACGTCAGGGGATAGTCACTGTCCAGGGTGCTGAAAGAGTTAAACGATCGGCAATAACTGTTTCAGCACCCTGGACAGTGACTTCCGATCACAATATAGATAAACCTGTAAAAAAAAAAAAAAAAAAAGAAGACGTTTATACTTACCCAGTACTCCCTGCTTCTTCCTCCAGTCCGGCCTCCTGGGATGACGTTACAGCCCATGTGACCGCTGCAGCCAATCACAGGTCAATCACAGGCTGCAGCGGTCACATGGACTGCCGCGTCATCCAGGTAGGTCGGACTGGATGTTAAGAGAGGGACGCGTCACCAAGACAACGGCCGGGTAAGTATGAATTTCTTTTACTTTTTCTGCGGAAAAGGCTGTCCCTTCTCTCTATCCTGCACTGATAGAGAGAAGGGCTGCCGATTACTGCAGTGTAATTTTGCAGCGAACACGTGCCCGTAAACATGGGTGGAATACGGGTGACACCGGACCCGTATTTACGGGCACGGGTCCGTAAATACTGGTGCAATACGGGTCGAATACATGTGACCAAGAACCCGTATTTACGCCAGTATTTACGGGAGGACAAAAATACGTTCGTGTGCATGGGGCCTAACACAGGAGTCTTCATCTTCGCTGCTGCAACTCTCTTTTAGCATTACAGTAATTGTGTAAGAAGTCTAGTAATAATGCAAAGGTTGGGACACAATCTATCTCCATATAGATCATCTACTCATCTCATCCTCTAACATTTGTAAAAGGATCATGCCTGAGGATATATTTGATAGGAAAATAAAGTGAACAGGATTGCTTTGTCTTTAAAAGGAACATCAAAGCTAAAACTGATCAATGTGCTGCAAGTTTAAAACTGGCCTAAGGGGATATTCAGATGGTGCTGTCAAATCACTGTTAATTACTGTGCAAAACGCAACATATTTAGCAAAAATTGCCTATAGGAGCAACGTAGTATGGGGACGGGCTTGTGCTATCAGCCAAAACGGCACATAAAATATAGGTGTAATCAAAGAATATATTGGACTCCTAGTACGGTTTATTCACACGGTGTGGTCAAATTGCAGTTTATTGCTACAATTATAGTTTTTTTTGTGAAATGTCAAACCGTGGCATTTTGCTGAGCTTTTGAAGTAATCGCTTTAAAAACCTGTGATTTAGCCACACCATGTGATTAGACCCTTATTTGGCCGCTATATTCATGAGGTGAGATGGAAGCGCTCTCTTAAAGGGATAGTCCCAATTGAGACATTTATGGCATATCCACAAAATATGCCATAAATGTCTAATAGGTGCAGATCCCAGCATTGGGACCTGCACCTCTATCGAGAATAGAGGTCACACAACCCCTGTCTAACCTGGCTAGTCGGCCGCTATCCACAGATTCCAGGACAGAAATAGAGTAGAGAGGGCCGCACTGCTCGGCTGTTTCCGTATCTGATATTCAACAGAATAGAGCGCCATCTCTCCACTAGTTTCCACCTAAAGTCTGCAGCCAGTGGTCGCCTCCCCAGGCGAAACGGGTGTTGGGTGACCACCGTTCTCTATATAGATGCGGGTTTCAGAGCTATCAGACATACATTTAGAGCATTTTTACAGGATATGCCATGTAAAAGTTGGGAATACCCCTTTAATAGTGTAGGTTTTGGCTAATAGGAAAGCAGATCTGTCCCCAAACACTTCACATAGGGCAGCATAGTCCGATGACCGTTCCGTATAAAGGTGCATTTAAAGGAGACGTTTTTCGCTGCGAAATATAAAAAAGAAAAAACGTGGTTTGCAATGCAGTTGTCGCCTGTGCGGTTCTAAACAAGTGAACCATTTGAGAAGTTTCACCTTTAAAAACCGTACAGGTACCGCGTCGCCAACCGTGGTAATGTGCGTTTTTGCCACAGTTTTTTCTGTGTATCGAGCTGCCAGAAATGTCTCATCTAAAATGCATTTCTAAATCCCCGAATCCCCCTTTAGGCTACATGCACACGTTCCGTATTTTGCAGCGTGGGATCCCCTCTGGGTATGTTTCCACAAGCACTATAAAGCTTCATTGACATCTGCGTTGGGGTCCCGTTCTGACATTCCGTCGGAGCTTTCTGTCAAAACGGGACCCTGAACAGACACGTATCCATTACTATCGATTTCGGTGCACAACAGAGACAAATGGAAACCATGAACACCAGATCTGTCCCCATTGAAATCAATGGTGATGGAAACAGAGGTTTCCATCTGTGTCAGTTTGTGTCTGTTCAGTGTCCCGTTCTGACAGAAAGCTCAGACGGAACGTCAGAACGGGACCCCAACGCAGATGTGAACGAGGCCTAACCTGCAGATTTTTGCAACAAAAAAATCTGTAGCAGAAACTAAAAAAAAAACGCTGGTAAATCAGTCAGAAATCGGCAGCAAAGTGTTTGGTTTTTTTGCTGCGTATATATTGCTGCAGAAAGGCTGCTGTAAATTTTTCCAGTGGTTTTTACCTGCGGATTTAGTGTGAAGCCAATTTCACGCGTACCTGCGAATTTACAGCGAATTTTCGTAGAACAAAAAAACGAAACCTGTGTATTTTATTCGGGGTATGTGCACACTGAGTTTTTTGCAGGCATATAACCATAGCTTATAACGGTTAAAGAAAGTTCATTATGCGAATGCTCCATTGTTTCTTCGAAGTCCAAATTTACAAAAAGGCGCAACTAGCATAATGTAAAACAATTTATGAGAGAATTCTTGCACATTTTGCTTAGTAAATCCACCATTGTCCCTGCATCTAAGGGACCCCCACAGCCCCTGCATTTGCAACCACATGCGCAATAAATAAATATATATTTATTTCTTTCTTTTTTTTTTTAAAACGTACATATACATCACAAAAACTTTGGGGCAGTAATAAACCAAAATTTAGAAAACAGCTGCAAAAGTACAAATTATTTATATAGAACATATAACTTGTAGAACAAAAAATGTCACCTCAGCCAGGTTTGCCACAAACTCAAGAGCAGGAGATAGAAAACATATATATATATATATATGAAAAATAAAAAAAATAAAAAATAAAGATAAACTTGCCTTTAAAAAAAAAACAAATATGTAAATATTAACAGAAATAGATATATATATAATATACACAAAGTATGAAGAATCTCTACAATACATACACGCACACAACGCTATTCATGCAGCACAATATACACATCTAAATATTATACATACATTTCGACAATATTGAAAACTAAATCCATATTCTGTAAACTTTAGGTGCCTATAAGCTTCGGGAATCCATTGAATCCCCTCTCACTTTGAATCTGAGAAAATGTTACCTCACGTTTGGTTTTCGCGGCTTTAGCGGCAAAATCCGGCGCAGCTGCCTCTCTTCACCTCACACCTGTGCCGCTCTGCAGTCACGTGACCTTGTCCTATGCCGCTCCCCCTAGTGGCCGTTCAGCAGAGCTGCCTTTGATACGTAATGGCTTTCTACTTCTACACGTATATTGATACCGTAGTAATGTACTCCTGTATACTGTAGTTCTGCTGAGTGGTGATGGTCATTTAGCGGTCTGCTTGTAGCTTCTCCCTTTGACAAGCCATGTTGTGACCTGTAGTGTTTTTTGTTTTTTTTATAGTTTTCTAGTAGCTAGGTATGGTATGGAAAAATAATCTATGTCAAACCTATGTATAGGGGCTGATTTATTAAAAAGGACTATAAGGGTATGTTCACACAGAGTGTTTCCAGGCATATTTCACGGCGTTTACGCCTCGAAAAACGGCTGGTAAAATGGAAGCAGAACGCCTACAAACATCTGCCCATTGATTTCAATGGGAAATACGGCGTTCTGTTCCGATGGGGCATTTTTTTACGCCTCGTTTTCCAAAAACAGCACATAAAAGGACTTTTTGGGAGCCATTTTTCATTGACTATAGAAAAACAGCCCCAAAAACAGCCATAAAAAACGCAGTGAAAATCGCGAGTGGCTTGAAAAATGTCTGAAAATCAGGAGCTGTTTTCCCTTGAAAACAGCTCCATATTTCCAGACGTTTTTGATTTTATGTATACACATACCCTAAGGCTCCATGCACACGAACGTGCTTTTGCGGCCGCAATTGCCCCCGAAAATACACGGGAGGATTGCAGCCTCATTCATTCCTATGGGGCCATGCACACGACCGTGCATGGCCCCGGAGCCGGGACCGCAGAAAGACCGGGTAAGCCTTATTACGGCCGTGTTCTGCAGTCCGGGCTCATTGAAAATAATGGCCGCGGCCATGTGCACAGCCCACGATTTGCGGGTGGCTCGCGGCTGTCATTCCGTGGCCGGCCGACCTGGAATTCACGGCCGTGCACATGGGTACGAGGCCTTAGGGTATGTTCACACGGAGTGTTTTCATCCGTATTTTGGGACGTAAACGTCCCGAAAAACGGCTGAAAAATCGATAGCAGAACGCCTACAAACATCTGCCCATTTCAATGGGAAAAACGGCGTTCTGTTCCGATGGGCCGTTTTTTACGCGGCGGTTTTTAAAAAAACGGCCGCAAAAAAGAAATGCATGTCACTTCTTCAGCCGTTTTTGGAGCCGGTTTTCATAGACTATAGAAAAACAGCTCCAAAAACGGGCGTGAAAAATGCGAGTATGATTAAAAAAATTCTGAAAATCAGGAGCTGTTTTCCCTTGATAACTGCTCCATATTTTCAGACGTTTTTGGTTGAGTGTGAACATACCCTTAGGGTATGTGCACACACACTAATTACGTCCGTAAGTGACGGACGTATTTCGGCCGCAAGTCCCGGACCGAACACAGTGCAGGGAGCCGGGCTCCTAGCATCATAGTTATGTACGATGCTAGCAGTCCCTGCCTCTCTGCAGGACAACTGTCCCGTACTGTAATCATGTTTTCAGTACGGGACAGTAGTTCCACGGAGAGGCAGGGACTCCTAGCATCGTACATAAGTATGATGCTAGGAGCCCGGCTCCCTGCACTGAGTTCGGTCCGGGACTTGCGGCCGAAATACGTCCGTCAATTACGTAATTAGTGTGTGTGCACATACCCTTAGGATGACCCACAGAGGATTTTGCAGTTTCTAATATGCAGCAAAAATTCCCCAAGCAATGCAGAACGTGACATGCTGCATTTGCCGCGTTATTTGTTATTTTTGTTGCTACGGATGTCCATCGTGGGTCTAAAACAGGACTCTTATATTGATGTCCTATCCTTAGGATAGGTCATAAATAGATTTGTGGGAGTCCAAATTTCGGTGCCCCCACCAAGCAGCTGTCTGAAGGGGCGACAGTGACAAATGCTGCAGCCTCTTCATAGTTTACCAGACACAGCACCGCACACTTCCGTAGCGGCTGTGCCTGCGATTTCAGTTCTCTGCACCCCTGGTCCCATTCACTCCCATTCAATAAGACTGAAACAGCAATCCCAGGCACAGCCGCTACGGAAGCGTGAGGCGCTGTCACTGATAAACTATGAAGTTTGCCACCATGGCCCCTTCAGACAGCTGATCAGTGAGGATGCCAGGAGTCAAACCCCCCACCGATTGATGACCCATAAATATAAAAGTCCTGGAGAACCCCTTTAAATCAGTACTGCAGTCCCCCAATCCTAGGGTCGGGTGGCCCAGAAAAACTGTGCACGCTACACTGTAATTACATACTAGCGTGCTGCTCGGCGGTGCACTTGTATTAGTAAATGTGTAAATTATTACGCAGGTATTCTTTCCTAGAAGCATTGCTCATGGAGGCGTCATACGTTACCTCTGTGAGCAATGCTTCCATGGCAGTATACAATACATGAATAATACGGCATTCACTGGAGAATGCAATATGAAAAACTGTAAGAAAAAAAATGCCCTGACTGCACTTGGAGGTAACGTATGGGGCACTATGCATGAGGCCATGAAAGACATTGCATCAATTAAATTATTGCAATATTTTACACAGCACCATAAGGCTATGTTCACACACTTAGCAAACAGCATCTGAAAATACGGAGCTGTTTTCAAGGGAAAACAGCTACTGATTTTCAGCTGGTTTTTTTAGCAACTCGCAGTTTTTGCAGCTTTTTTTACGGCCACTTTTGGAGCTGTTTTTCTATAGAGTCAATGAAAAACTGCTCCAAAAACATCCCAAGAAGTGACCTGCACTTCTTTTTCGTGGGCGTCTTTTTACGTGCAGCCTTTAGAAAACGAGGCATAAAAAAACGATCCGTCGGAACAGAACACCGTATTTCCCATTGAAATCAATGGGCAGATGTTTGGAGGAGTTCTGCTTCCGATTTTTCAGCCATTTTTCGGGACGTTTACGGCCCGAAAAACATCCGATAATAGCCCGTGTGAACATACCTTCACTTTTCCCCACAATAGTATCAATAATAAATTTGCCCCAAAATGTAAATGCAACTTTAGTCGCCACTACGGTTAGCGTGTGGGGAGTGCATGTGATAACAAAGTTTTACGTGCCCGCGATATCTCAATAGCAAAAAATATAACAATGCCAGTGTAATAATTGTGCCGCATATTACCCCTGTGAGGGCTGGGCCTTAGGCCACCGGCCACCTGTACATTGGATTGAAATGCTGCAGAATTTTCATCTGGAAATTCTGCAGCGTTTATGCAGGATAAATTGACGTGCTGCAGATTGAAAATCCGCACCGCAGGTTAATTTCCGCAAGTGTTTTCTGCAGATTTTTTCTGCAGTGTGTGGATGAGATTAGTTCAAATCTTATCAACTTTGCTGCTACTGTAATCTACTGTGCAATTTCATCACGGATAATCTGCAGCATTTCCCTCCCGTGTGCAGAAGGCCTAAAGTTGGGTTCCCACAGTCCAGATTTGGCGCAGATTTTGCATGCGTTTTTTTTTTTACCCAAAACCAGGAACGGAACCTAAACAGAAGAAATATAAAGAAAAGCCTTACAAGGGCACCCTGCACATGCTGCAGATTGTGTTGCAGATTTTGTGCTTGCGGCAGAAACAACCCCATTTAAATGAATAAAACTGAATTTCAGTCACAGAAATTTCTGCAACAAGGGCCATTCACATGTTGCGGTTAGAAGCGCTTAGAAAAATGCATGCGTTTTTCTTCGATTTGTTGTGGGAGGGGTTTACGCGCTTGCGGATAACATGTAACCGCATTGAAAATTGCACTAAATAGCAGTTAAGCAGCATGTGGCTTTTGGATACGGATTTTCAAAGCGGTTCTAACCACACCTCAACTGCAACAAGTGATTGGACCCTGAGATATGAGCAGTCAATCAGTGGCGTAACTACCGCTGTAGCAACCATAGCGGCTGCTACAGGGCTCACGGCATAAGGGGGCCCGCGGCAAGTGGGGCCCGTGTTAGCCCGCCGTCACGGCCCCCACATTCCCGTTGGTGCTGCTGTGGCTGCTACAGTGGTAGTGACTCGACATTAAATAGTATCTGCGTCAGGCCGCTCGTAGGAAAGGGGACCGTTGTATGATGCTATCTACAGGAGGGGGCCTTTGTATGGCGCTATCTACAGGAGGGGGGATCGTTGTATGGCACTATATACAGGAGGGGGCCTTTGTATGGCGCTATCTACAGGAGGGGGACCGTTGTATGGCACTATATACAGGAAGGGGCCTTTGTATGGTGCTATCTACAGGAGGGGGGACCGTTGTATGGCGCTATCTACCTGAGGGGGCAGTATAATGCTAATCTACAGGAGGGGGACCATATGGCGCTATCTACAGGGGGAGCTGTATGGCGCTATCTACAGGAGGGTTTATGGCAGTATCTATAAGGGGGAGGTGGGGGCGCTACCTACAAGTGGGGTGTGACACCATCTACATGGGGTGCTGTATAGCACTGTCTACAGGGGGGATCTATGGCCCAAGCTACAAGGGATACTATCTACAAAGAGGAGCTGTGTGTGGTACCTAGGGGAGGGGGGCCCAGTCAAAAGTTTGCTATTGGGCCCAGTCTTTCCTAGTAACGCCCCTGTAGTCAACATACCCTGATTTGCTTCCTGCCCGTTGTGAGTGATGGAGTGCTAAAGACTTCTTGGTATTGAACTACTACTCCAAGTATTCCCTGAAAGTTGTGGCTGGCTGGGTGCCTGGTCAGTGCTCTGTTCTCTGAACTATGGGTATGTTCACACGGCCTATTTTCAACCATTTTTCGGGCGATAAACTTCTGAAAAACGGCCGAAAAATCGGAAGCAGAACGCCTCTAAAAATCTGTCCATCGATTTCAATGGGAAAAAGGGCGTTCTGTTCCGACGGACCGTTTTTTTACGTGGCCGTTTTGAAAAGAGGTGCAGGTCACTTCTTGGGACGTTTTTGGAGCCTTTTTTCATAGACTATACTGAAAACAGCTCCAAAAACAGTCGTAAAAAACAATGCGAAAATCACGAGTGGCTTCAAAAACGTCTGAAAATCAGACACTGTTTTCCCTTGAAAACAGCTCCGTATTTTCAGAAGTTTTTGAGTTTGCGTGTGAACACACCCTAAGTGTTTCCAGTTCTATGGTTATTTGTGCTAATGTAGTGCTGAACGAGTGACTTTTAACATGAGCGGGAGGAAGGTGTAGGGGTTAATTAGTTTGCTTCTATAAATACCACTAATAATAATAGGGAGATATGATATGTTAGTGGGGTTTCATATCCATGAGCTGTACATGTGGGTGGCTCTCACTGCATCTGCCTGCTGCAAATTCACATTATTCCTCTTAATCGTTTGAACATCTGCTGCTTTCACATTTTCTATCACTGCCCTAATCTCCAGAGCCACCCCTTGTTAACCCTGGTCCTCCCCGTCCACAGAGCTCTTTTATTAATGGATCAATAAATGAGAATGCGTTTGTGTTACTGACCTGGGCTTTTCAGCCAGCTCATGGTCTACTCTATACAGTATTGTTTGCATATTATCTGATGCGCTGTCCTGCTACTAGATAGGCTCGTCTGCTCCTTCGGGATATTGATCATATGTCATCTATGCAGGGCTGGCCTTAGGATAGATGGCGCCCCGTGCAAAATGATCTTTCGGCGCCCCACCCCATCATAAAAAAATGTCCCATAAAAAAAGTATAATGCCCCCCACAGCCCCCCACTCACAGTAAAATGACCACCAGCCCCCCACCCACAGTAAAATAACCATCAGCCCCCACTCACAGTAAAATGACCATCAGCCCCCACTCACAGTAAAATGACCATCAGCGCCCCACTCACAGTTATGGTATGTGCACACGAGAACTGTCTTTTACGTCTGAAAAGACAGACGTAAAAGCTCCTCCTCGCATTAAGCAAGGCGCCTTTGACGCCCGTAATCTTGAGCTGTTCTTCATTGACTTCAATGAAGAACGGCTGAAATTACGTTGCAAAGAAGTGTCCTGCATATAATATATATAAGTGTCCTGCATATAATGTATATAAGTGTCCTGCATATAATGTATATAAGTGTCCCGCATATAATGTATATAAGTGTCCCGCATATAATGTATATAAGTGTCCCGCATATAATGTATATAAGTGTCCCGCATATAATGTATATAAGTGTCCTGCATATAATGTATATAAGTGTCCTGCATATAATGTATATAAGTGTCCTGCATATAATGTATATAAGTGCCCTGCATATAATGTATATAAGTGTCCTGCATATAATGTATATAAGTGTCCCGCATATAATGTATATAAGTGTCCCGCATATAATGTATATAAGTGTCCCGCATATAATGTATATAAGTGTCCTGCATATAATGTATATAAGTGTCCCGCATATAATGTATATAAGTGTCCCGCATATAATGTATAGAAGTGTCCTACATATAATGTATATAAGTGTCCTGCATATAATGTATATAAGTGTCCTGCATATAATGTATATAAGTGTCCTGCATATAATGTATATAAGTGCCCTGCATATAATGTATATAAGTGTCCTGCATATAATGTATATAAGTGTCACGCATATAATGTATATAAGTGCCCTGCATATAATGTATATAAGTGTCCTGCATATAATGTATATAAGTGTCCCGCATATAATGTATATAAGTGTCCTGCATATAATGTATATAAGTGTCCTGCATATAATGTGTATAAGTGCCCTGCATATAATGTATATAAGTGTCCTGCATATAATGTATATAAGTGCCCTGCATATAATGTATATAAGTGTCCTGCATATAATGTATATAAGTGTCCCGCATATAATGTATATAAGTGTCCCGCATATAATGTATATAAGTGTCCCGCATATAATGTATATAAGTGTCCTGCATATAATGTATATAAGTGTCCCGCATATAATGTATATAAGTGTCCCGCATATAATGTATATAAGTGTCCTGCATATAATGTATAGAAGTGTCCCGCATATAATGTATATACGTGTCCCGCATATAATGTATATAAGTGTCCTGCATATAATGTATATAAGTGTCCCGCATATAATGTATAGAAGTGTCCCGCATATAATGTATATAAGTGTCCCGCATATAATGTATATAAGTGTCCCGCATATAATGTATATAAGTGTCCCGCATATAATGTATATAAGTGTCCCACATATAATGTATAGTAGTGTCCTGCATATAATGTATATAAGTGTCCTGCATATAATGTATATAAGTGTCCTGCATATAATGTATATAAGTGCCCTGCATATAATGTATATAAGTGTCCTGCATATAATGTATATAAGTGTCCCGCATATAATGTATATAAGTGTCCTGCATATAATGTATATAAGTGTCCCGCATATAATGTATATAAGTGTCCTGCATATAATGTATATAAGTGTCCCGCATATAATGTATATAAGTGTCCCGCATATAATGTATAGAAGTGTCCCGCATATAATGTATATAAGTGTCCTGCATATAATGTATATAAGTGTCCTGCATATAATGTATATAAGTGTCCTGCATATAATGTATATAAGTGCCCTGCATATAATGTATATAAGTGTCCTGCATATAATGTATATAAGTGTCCCGCATATAATGTATATAAGTGCCCTGCATATAATGTATATAAGTGTCCTGCATATAATGTATATAAGTGTCCCGCATATAATGTATATAAGTGTCCTGCATATAATGTATATAAGTGTCCTGCATATAATGTGTATAAGTGCCCTGCATATAATGTATATAAGTGTCCTGCATATAATGTATATAAGTGCCCTGCATATAATGTATATAAGTGTCCTGCATATAATGTATATAAGTGTCCCGCATATAATGTATATAAGTGTCCCGCATATAATGTATATAAGTGTCCCGCATATAATGTATATAAGTGTCCTGCATATAATGTATATAAGTGTCCCGCATATAATGTATATAAGTGTCCCGCATATAATGTATATAAGTGTCCTGCATATAATGTATAGAAGTGTCCTACATATAATGTATATAAGTGTCCTGCATATAATGTATATAAGTGTCCTGCATATAATGTATATAAGTGCCCTGCATATAATGTATATAAGTGTCCTGCATATAATGTATATAAGTGTCCCGCATATAATGTATATAAGTGCCCTGCATATAATGTATATAAGTGTCCTGCATATAATGTATATAAGTGTCCCGCATATAATGTATATAAGTGCCCTGCATATAATGTATATAAGTGTCCTGCATATAATGTATATAAGTGTCCCGCATATAATGTATATAAGTGTCCTGCATATAATGTATATAAGTGTCCTGCATATAATGTATATAAGTGCCCTGCATATAATGTATATAAGTGTCCTGCATATAATGTATATAAGTGTCCTGCATATAATGTATATAAGTGTCCTGCATATAATGTATATAAGTGTCCCGCATATAATGTATATAAGTGTCCCGCATATAATGTATATAAGTGTCCCGCATATAATGTATATAAGTGTCCCGCATATAATGTATATCAGTGTCCCGCATATAATGTATATAAGTGTCCTGCATATAATGTATATAAGTGTCCTGCATATAATGTATATAAGTGCCCTGCATATAATGTATATAAGTGTCCTGCATATAATGTATATAAGTGCCCTGCATATAATGTATATAAGTGTCCTGCATATAATGTATATAAGTGTCCCGCATATAATGTATATAAGTGTCCCGCATATAATGTATATAAGTGTCCCGCATATAATGTATATAAGTGTCCTGCATATAATGTATAGAAGTGCCCTGCATATAATGTATAGAAGTGTCCTGCATATAATGTATAGAAGTGTCCTGCATATAATGTATATAAGTGTCCTGCATATAATGTATATAAGTGTCCTGCATATAATGTATAGAAGTGTCCCGCATATAATGTTTATGTGTCCTGCATATAATGTATATAAGTGTCCTGCATATAATGTATATAAGTGTCCTGCATATAATGTATATAAGTGTCCTGCATATAATGTATAGAAGTGTCCCGCATATAATGTATATAAGTGTCCCGCATATAATGTATAGAAGTGTCCTGCATATAATGTATATAAGTGTCCCGCATATAATGTATAGAAGTGTCCCGCATATAATGTATATAAGTGTCCTGCATATAATGTATATAAGTGTCCTGCATATAATGTATAGAAGTGTCCCGCATATAATGTTTATGTGTCCTGCATATAATGTATATAAGTGTCCTGCATATAATGTATATAAGTGTCCTGCATATAATGTATAGAAGTGTCCCGCATATAATGTATATAAGTGTCCCGCATATAATGTATAGAAGTGTCCTGCATATAATGTATATAAGTGTCCCGCATATAATGTATAGAAGTGTCCCGCATATAATGTATATAAGTGTCCCGCATATAATGTATATAAGTGTCCCGCATATAATGTATATAAGTGTCCTGCATATAATGTATATAAGTGTCCTGCATGTAATGTATATAAGTGCCCTGCATATAATGTATAGAAGTGTCCTGCATATAATGTATATAAGTGTCCTGCATATAATGTATATAAGTGTCCTGCATATAATGTATAGAAGTGTCCCGCATATAATGTATAGAAGTGTCCCGCATATAATGTATATAAGTGTCCTGCATATAATGTATATAAGTGTCCTGCATATAATGTGTATAAGTGCCCTGCATATAATGTATATAAGTGTCCTGCATATAATGTATATAAGTGCCCTGCATATAATGTATATAAGTGTCCTGCATATAATGTATATAAGTGTCCCGCATATAATGTATATAAGTGTCCCGCATATAATGTATATAAGTGTCCCGCATATAATGTATATAAGTGTCCTGCATATAATGTATATAAGTGTCCCGCATATAATGTATATAAGTGTCCCGCATATAATGTATATAAGTGTCCTGCATATAATGTATAGAAGTGTCCTACATATAATGTATATAAGTGTCCTGCATATAATGTATATAAGTGTCCTGCATATAATGTATATAAGTGCCCTGCATATAATGTATATAAGTGTCCTGCATATAATGTATATAAGTGTCCCGCATATAATGTATATAAGTGCCCTGCATATAATGTATATAAGTGTCCTGCATATAATGTATATAAGTGTCCCGCATATAATGTATATAAGTGTCCTGCATATAATGTATATAAGTGTCCTGCATATAATGTATATAAGTGCCCTGCATATAATGTATATAAGTGTCCTGCATATAATGTATATAAGTGTCCTGCATATAATGTATATAAGTGTCCTGCATATAATGTATATAAGTGTCCCGCATATAATGTATATAAGTGTCCCGCATATAATGTATATAAGTGTCCCGCATATAATGTATATAAGTGTCCCGCATATAATGTATATCAGTGTCCCGCATATAATGTATATAAGTGTCCTGCATATAATGTATATAAGTGTCCTGCATATAATGTATATAAGTGCCCTGCATATAATGTATATAAGTGTCCTGCATATAATGTATATAAGTGCCCTGCATATAATGTATATAAGTGTCCTGCATATAATGTATATAAGTGTCCCGCATATAATGTATATAAGTGTCCCGCATATAATGTATATAAGTGTCCCGCATATAATGTATATAAGTGTCCTGCATATAATGTATAGAAGTGCCCTGCATATAATGTATAGAAGTGTCCTGCATATAATGTATAGAAGTGTCCTGCATATAATGTATATAAGTGTCCTGCATATAATGTATATAAGTGTCCTGCATATAATGTATAGAAGTGTCCCGCATATAATGTTTATGTGTCCTGCATATAATGTATATAAGTGTCCTGCATATAATGTATATAAGTGTCCTGCATATAATGTATATAAGTGTCCTGCATATAATGTATAGAAGTGTCCCGCATATAATGTATATAAGTGTCCCGCATATAATGTATAGAAGTGTCCTGCATATAATGTATATAAGTGTCCCGCATATAATGTATAGAAGTGTCCCGCATATAATGTATATAAGTGTCCTGCATATAATGTATATAAGTGTCCTGCATATAATGTATAGAAGTGTCCCGCATATAATGTTTATGTGTCCTGCATATAATGTATATAAGTGTCCTGCATATAATGTATATAAGTGTCCTGCATATAATGTATAGAAGTGTCCCGCATATAATGTATATAAGTGTCCCGCATATAATGTATAGAAGTGTCCTGCATATAATGTATATAAGTGTCCCGCATATAATGTATAGAAGTGTCCCGCATATAATGTATATAAGTGTCCCGCATATAATGTATATAAGTGTCCCGCATATAATGTATATAAGTGTCCTGCATATAATGTATATAAGTGTCCTGCATGTAATGTATATAAGTGCCCTGCATATAATGTATAGAAGTGTCCTGCATATAATGTATATAAGTGTCCTGCATATAATGTATATAAGTGTCCTGCATATAATGTATAGAAGTGTCCCGCATATAATGTATAGAAGTGTCCCGCATATAATGTATATAAGTGTCCCGCATATAATGTATAGAAGTGTCCTGCATATAATGTATAGAAGTGTCCTGCATATAATGTATATAAGTGTCCCGCATATAATGTATAGAAGTGTCCCGCATATAATGTATATAAGTGTCCTGCATATAATGTATAGAAGTGTCCTGCACTTCTTTGCCGAGGCAGTCATTTTATGCGTCGTCGTTTGACAGCTGTCAAACAACGACGCGTAAATGACAGGTCGTCTGCACAATACGTCGGCAAACCCATTCAAATGAATTGGCAGATGTTTGCCGACGTATTGGAGCCGTATTTTCAGGCGTAAATCGAGGCATAATACGCCTCGTTTACGCCTGGAAATAGGTCGTGTGAACCCAGCCTGAGGCTTCAATAAACGTACAAAAGGACACTAAATGAAAAAACGCCACTAAAACCTCCATAATAAATGCATGTTACATTTTGATAAGGCTGACGCTTTTTAATGCAGTTTAAATTGCCAGAAAAAAATTGTGTGTGACGGATATGTTCACACGACATATTTTCAGGCTGGTTTTGGAGCATAAAAAGGCTATGTTTACACGCTTAACAAAAAACGGCTGTAAAATACGGAGCTGTTTTCAAGAGAAAACAGCCTCTGATTTTCAGCCGTTTTTTTAAGCATCAAGCGTTTTTTGATGCATTTTTTACGGCCGTTATTAGAGTTGTTCTTCTATTGACCCAATAAAAACGTCTCAAGAAGTGAAATGCACTTATTTTTGTACGCACTGTTTTTGTACGCACTGTTTTTGTACGCACTGTTTTTCCAAACGGCCACTTAAAAAACGCCTTGTGGAAACAGAACAGTTTTTCCCATTGAAAAACGTCCGCGGAAATAAACGTCCTCGAAAACTGCATGTCACTTCTTGAGCCGTTTTTGGAGCCATCTTCATTGACTCTATAGAAAAACAGCTCCAAAAACGTCTGTAAAAATGCAGCGAAAAACACGAGTTGGCTTAAAAAACGTTTGAAAATCAGGAGCTGTTTTCCCTTGAAAACAGCTCCATATTATCAGCCATTTTTTGTTAAGCGTGGTGTGAACATACCCAAAGAGTAGACATTTTAAGTCCTTCCTTTATATATTTCTTCTGTTTAGGTTCCGTTCCTGGTTTTGGCTTAAAATATACATGCAAAATCTCACTGTGTGAACAAGGCCTAAGGTTGAAATTAGTTTATAATTTGTGCACACTTTATACAACCATAGTTTGCATAAAGCCAACCAAGCTTTGCATTTAAGCCATAGTTGGTAGTTATTAAGCCCCCTTAATGCTTTCTGTGTTCTAGCTCCTTTTTCATCCTCCTTCTCTCTTCCTGCCACCCCCTGTTTTCTGCTCTCAGTCTGTGCCCCCTCTCTCTTATGTGCGCCCCTTATCTCCTACACTTTCACTATGAAATATGGTATTACCTTACTTCTTACTATGCAGGTAAAAAGCCGGTGAAACCGACGCAGCGATCAGCCGTGGATGCCTGTCAAAATAATGAGGCCAAATCACAAGAATGCGTTAAGTGTTTGCTAAAGATTGTTATTTTGTTGTGAGGGTGGAATTGTACAGAAACCACAAAGGATTATTTAATTGTACTGGATACTTGGCTGTTCTGCTGAAGAAATAGCTGCTTTGCTCTATTAGGTGATGGATTCCATCTTAAGTGCTTTCTGCAGAGATAAGAATATATTGCAGTATGTGTCGTGAACTAAATACATCACCGTCTAAGGTTCTTGTTTGGGAAATAGAACAGTGTTCGATTGCTGACGCTAAGGGTATGTTCACACAGAGTGTTTTCAGCCTTTTTTCGGGCCGTAAACGTCCTGAAAAACGGCAGAAAAAATCGGAAGCAGAAATACGGCGTTCTGTTCCGACGGGACGTTTGTTTGTTTACGCATCATCTTCCAAAAACGGCACGTAAAAAGACGCACGTGATAAAGAAGTGCATGTCACTTCTTGGGTTTTTTTTGGAGCCGTCTTTCATGGACTCTAAGGGTGAGTTCACACAGAGTTTTTTTGCAGGAAGAAAATCTGCCTCAAAATTCCGTTTGGAATTTTGAGGCAGATTTTCCTCTGCCTGCACGCCGATTTTCGCAGCGTTTCGCAGCGAAATACGCTTTCTCTGCCTCCCATTGATGTCAATGGGAGGTCAGAGGCGTAAACGCTTGAAGATAGGGGATGTCCCTTCTTTTGAGATCAATGGGAGGCATTTTCGGCTTTTTTTTGTCGGGTTTTGCGGCGCGGTTTCCGCATAAAAAAACTCGTAAAAAAAACTCAGTGTGATCTCCCTCTAAAGAAAAACAGCTCCAAAAATGGCCGTAAAAAACGCAGTGAAAAACACGAGTTTCCTTAAAAAACATCTGAAAATCAGGAGCTGTTTGCCCTTGAAAACAGCTCCGTATTTTCAGACGTTTTTGATTTTGTGTGTGCACATACCCTAAAGCTCAACCTTTTCCTTCCGAATTAAAATTTCACAGCTAATGAGAAATGTACAACTCCAAAGTAATCAAAAACCTACAGAGTAAAATTTAGTACATGAAAAATTCATTCCACTGGAGTATTCAGTTAAAGCTGCCACCTCCTTTTTTTTCCCCTTAGAATTACATTTTGGGGACTTTAGGGTGACAAGACAGAATGTCTTTATTATTAAAAATAATTTTCACTTTTTGAGATACAGCGGCTTTGTATCCTTACACAGAGCAGCTGTATCTAGCGCTAGAACCTGTATCCGTCAGGTCAGTGGCACTGACAGGTTCACTGAAAAGCAGCTGCATATCAAAAAGTAAAAATTATTTTTAATAAAAAGTATTTTAAAAACTTGCACCAAACACACTAATAGACATTTTTTCCTTTTTTAAAAAAAACTAAACTATTTCAAAGATGTCCATAGCCTTTAAGACAATGATAGGATATGGCATCAATGTCCAATCAATTGGGGTGTGAACGCTGCGATATAAAGCGGTAGCAGTGGTGCTAGGAAAGCGCAGCACTCTTTTAGCTCCTGTGAGCTCTGAATGACTTTTTTCGGAGGCCTAATTGCAATCTAAGGGTATGTTCACACGGGCTATTTTCGGCCGTTTTTCGGGCCGCAAACGGCCGAAAAACCGCCAAAAAAAATCGGAAGCAAGAACACCTCCAAACATCTGCCGATTGATTTCAATTGGAAAAACTGCGTTCTGTTCCGACGGGCCGTTTTTTTATGCGGCCGTTTTGAAAAACGGCCGCGTAAAAAAATGCCTGCGAAAAAGATGTGCAGGTCACTTCTTGGGACATTTTTGGAGCCGGTTTTCATAGACTTCATAAAATGCGAGTGGCTTGAAAAACGTCTGAAAATCAGGAGCTGTTTTCCCTTGAAAACAGCTCTGTATTTTCAGACGTTTTTGAGTTTGTGTGTGAACATAGCCTAAATGTTATACCTACCTGCTAGCTGGTCTATCTCAGTCTAATAAATAATGCTACATTATCAATATAAGCAGTTAATAATACTTGTACTGTAATTTGCATGTCCATGTTGATTCCCAGGCAGATTTTCATATATAATAGTCGATATTTCTTCTACAGACGTTCAGCGATATTTGGGTCTGATGTGACGGAATTTTCCATATCGTATAGAATTCTCTTCAGACCTTCTGTTGAATCTGATCTTGTAGGAGAAAATATACGGGGAAACTTCTTTGGGATGACCACACAAAATTGCAGTGAAAAATTATATTTTAGAGGAATGGCCTTTTTAGAGAAGATGGCCAATATACATGGGATATAAGAGAATTGAAAATCTTTCACAGAAAAATCTGGTTTAAATAAAGGGTTATCTTCTTAAAGATTTTCTTTTGGAGAGGTTCAATTGAAATTTAATTGATAAACTAGAAGCGATCACCTGTTACAGCCGCTGCTCCCTGCCGCCGTATACTTACCGGGTCCTGGTGTCTACTGGATCCTGGTCGGTGCCGCTCCTCTGCTCCAGCCTCTGTTGCGGGCAGTCTCACATGCTGTTGCCGCTTCTGACTTGGCATCTGGGATTCCTAGAGCGCGTGCACGTTGACTCTTCCTGCCTTAAAGGGCCAGCGCGCCAGCTTTCCCTCAGCATGAAAGGACTTCTCTCCCCTGGAATAATTGCCAGAGAAATTTGGTCCTTCTATAGATCCCAGTGTTCCTAGAGTCCGAGCTATCTCGTTTATTGGATTTCCGTCTTTTGACCTCAGGCTGTACCTTTGACCATCCCTGTCTGCCACCTGTCCTGACCATTTGCTACATAACCCATTACGTACCCATTAGTGCCCTGACCTTTTGCATAACCACACCACGCTTACTAGCACTACGCCTGTTACGTTGGCCAACACCAAAGCAGACTACTCTGGGGGTTGTGACCTGGGGTTCCCCTGCAGAAAAGTCCAGATTCTTGTATAGGGGTTTAAGGGTGAATACCAGTGGTACCCTTAGACTCTGGTCCCTGGTTTAGCCCCACGTCAAATCCCTTGGTGACAAAGTTGGTTCACATCCGACTCTGCTGGCCCCACGGCATCACCATTAAGGGAATGCATGATCAGCTGTAATCTGTAGGGAAGCTTGGATAATAAGTGTTTAATTTCCCTGCAGTGCCACCGCAGTGTAAATGAAGAATTACACCATCTCCATTCAAATCAATGGACTGTGCGTGTAATGTACGGACTTGCCAAGTCCTCCAGAGTGAGATCGTCTTTATAGTGGCTATCTGCTTTAGCTAATTCAAGAGGGTCTTGAACGAGGGACCCCGCTGCATTAAGACAGAAATCTCTAATAGTATTTAAAATTGAGCAGACAACCACTTGAAACTGTTCATTTCATGATGTTAGACTTAATAATGGTAAATTTAAGAAGGAAAGATTATTTCAAATACATTTTGAATAATATTTAATTCCTAGTCCTTTTTGCTTGCTAGGGGCGGCTGAATTATTCTGTATTGCCCAAAATATAATTGCTTTTGGTCCTTTCTATATTTATTACACATAAAGAGAGGGGAAAAGCGTGTTCCTGGTAATATTTAATATGGAGCCCATCAGAGCGTGTCCTCAAGCAGAGCTGGAAATGAATGGTGCTAAAAATAGGGAGAAAACTGACATTATGAAAAAAAATATATGAATAAATGATGTTGTAGGTTGTGAGTGGATTGTTCCTATGTAACATATACACTTGTGTTCCCTGTCACTTTGACATGCCCAATGCGCTGCGAAGACGTGATTACTGTCCATCTTCTTCAGATCTGTTTACAATATAACATCACCCTCTTGTGTGGGTGGAATTTGATGTGTGGTCAGCTGGGGAGTGATCTCGATAGAAGCATTTTCGATAAATATATCACCGTGTTCAACAAACTTAAATTTGAGCATAATGGGCGCAATAAAAAAAATTCTCTGTCTGATCCTGCTGTACTCTTGGAGAGAAGAGTTTCCAGAGGTGTCTGGCAGTCACTTATCTCCCCATCTCTTGAAATACGGTACAAGTTCTGCCAAGATGAAAGTGCATGGTACTGGGTAAATGGGACGGATATCGGTCAACTGAAAAGTTATCTTATATCTGTGACCTGCTTTAGCTAAGGGGCTTAGACAATGCGTCTCTTAGGCGATATTGGCAGCCATATGATTTACATCTGAGGATCCTACAGAGACAAAACTTCAATTGATTGGGACAGTTCTTGGCCAGATTGCTTAGATAATGGGTAATAGCAGCAAATGTAATCTTTGCCCTGGTTAAAGTAAGCCGAGCTATGACTCTAGCCAAGGCAGAATGGCTTTTTAGCACCCCCATGACAACTAGTATTTAGGGAACGGACATGTCAACCCCCCCAGCTACGCCTTTGCTTTAATTTAATGGTTCTAGTTAAGAAAGTAACAGAAAATCAAAAGCCAAAGCAGTTTTCTGCATTATAAACATTAACAAGATTTTCTGTTAGATGTATTTCTATAATGTTATACTGTATATAAAATGATACCATATGTCTACAATATCCACTCCCATGATATATTCTGCATTAATTCGTCATACTCTGCCTCCACCTCTCCCATGCCAGACGTAATCATTTGTATCTTCTCACTTCTACCAATCTGTTGTCTTTGCCTGACGTTATCTCCCCGACTCCTGCCTGTGTATCACCCCCTCTGAACCCCTCACTTTTTCTTTCTTATCACACCGCTTCTATTTTTTTACATTCTGTCACCCTGTCTCTCCCCTTTCCAGCACCGCAACATGCTCTGCGCTCAACCTTTCTATCTGTATTGCGCAGATGACAGCGCTATCACTCAGACTGCTAGAAGAGAAATGTATTCATTACTATTCCCTGTGTTTGCAAGTTAAAGAGGCTTGCAGAGGTCCATCATTCATCCTGGCACTGTGTTGTCAGATGGATTGTATCGCTGGAGGTGTGCCTAACCATTCTGCTGCCTGTATAGCAACAGAAATTGCTGCCTTCCCTTCCTTGACATAAAATAACAAGAATTCCTATGCATTAAAAATAGCAAATATTGACATTTTAATTGTGATTATCTCTAGCAGCAATGAAGGATCCTCACACATTGGCTGCGGGAGCAAGAAAAAGTAGATTTTATAATCAGATTTGTTGCATTTACTCTACTTGGTATTGCTGTCAGAGACAGCTGCATCATTATAATGTAACGCATGTGGGCTGCCAGCAAACAAAGGTGGGCGTTCTTTGTCTCCAATAAAAAAAAATAATCATCTCAACCTCCTCTTCAGAGATTTGGCTGATGAGTCTGTTGGTGTCCTTGATAGTGACATAATAATAACAGCTCTAGTTTTTTTTAAGATTACCCTACTTTTTTTATCTACTGTCAAATGCAATTTCCAGTGGCTTTTAAATACTGGGCACTTACTATATAGTTACAGAACCCGATTGTAAATCTATGCCCAGAGCCATTATGATATAATAAAATAACAATGACCCTCAGAATATATGTATCTGTACCCTCTGTATAATGGACAGTAATAGTCAACATTATTATAAGTAGGATATATCATGAGACATATTATATTATATATAGACATATATACCATGCATCGCAGTCTTGTGGCTGAGATCACGCGGTGTGAATGACAGGCGGCAGGCAGTCTATACAAATTGTATTAGACAGGAACATGCTGAGATGTAGTGTTATTTCATCCTACATCCTTATCCTTGAGATACAGGACCAGTATGCATATTGGATTTGTGGTCACCATATGCACAGGAAGGGGCACGCAATGGAAAATTGAACACAAATTTTTCTACAAAGGCCACTATACTGGCATTTTTCTAGCATGTGTTTCATTCATTGCAGCTACGTTACCACCATTTAGACCAATATGTTTAGCAAACACTTGTCAACACTACCGAGTTATAGTCTATGTACATTAAACATTCAAGGGTTAATAAACACAACAAAAATTTAAATGGGACGGATTTTCATCTGTTTTAAGGTTAAGGTGAAGTCACAACACACTTGGTAACTTTGGTATTAATAGAGGAAGGGGGCGCCATAGGAAAGATAAAACTTAGGGGCCTTTAAGCAGCTGCTTGACACCATTACAGTCCTAGAAAAGGAAAACTGCAGCACACGTGTATTTAAGTATGGCTTGAAAAAGACCCACACTAGGGTCGAAATGTCACTGTGATGGTGAAAAAAATGTCCTGTGCCTTTTTTTGATACCTTAAATACAAGTGTGTTGCATTTTTCCTTTTCTTGATGTCTGTTTGGAGTTGATAGGCTTCGACTCTCATACTGCGTGCATCGGATGCATGAAGCATTGGTAGAATTACCCTCCATGAATATTGGGACTGTGATGTGCTGCTGCTCTCTCTTTCTTCTACCATTACAGTCCTAACCAGACACAACAAGAGGCCCCGGTGCCCATATCCTATTTTCATGACATATTCCACTTACATGTTTACTTGTGGCACCTTGGAACAACACCAATCTGGAAAGGCCCCTCTTCTCGCATGGGCTGCCTCTATACACCCTTGAAATAGACATACAAAATACTCTGTTATTTCTTATTAGATTGAAACTTGAGACACAAGCATTTTATTTTACATAGATGACCTTTCGAGTATACATTGTTCAAAAAGCACATAAAGGCTTTTGTTCACACTACCGCCATAGTTTCCGTTTATAATGGAGCCACGACCGGTATAACATATACATTTCATCAGAGATTCAAATGGACTCTGATGGACCCCATTGACTTTAATCCGAGGCAGTCATGGATTCCGTCAAAAAAACAAACACAAGTGTGAACTATGTCAAACCTTACCTCTACATCACGCCTTTTCATTTGTGCAAGTAAAATATTCACTAATGAACCCTTCCTAATATGTTTTTTTTATGGAATAACTTGGACTTGCTAAACTTCTTTTTGAACGTCATCAGTCCCACTATATATCTAGCTGAGAGGTCAGCGCCCTGTGGCACCGGTGCCATAGCCTGCATATGGGGCATGGTTTGCAGGCACACTTCCCTCTCTCGGTGTCCAGCGACGTGTGCTTGGCGGCGCAGAACAGAGGGAGCGAGTGTGGCACTTCATTTTGTGTTTGGCGGTGCTGATCACCATGAGAGAGAGCTGGGCTTCATTGTGTTTGTTGCTGCTGAATACTTGGCAAGCACACGATGCAGCACTGCTCTTTCTCCTGGCGTTCAGCATCGCCAAGCGCAAAATGAAGCGCTGCTCTCTCCTGATGATCAGCGCTGCAAAGACGGAGTTCAGTTACCGCTCTATAAAAGAAAACATTAGCAAAAGTTAGCAGCTCTTTCTCCTATGTGCACCTCAAGCTGGTCTTCAGTAGATGTGGTCTCTCCTATGAGCACAACCCCCAAGCTTGTGTTCAGCAGTCACGGTCTTTCCTATGTGCACCACCCAAATCTAGTGTTCCGTAGCTGCAGTCTCTCCTATGTGCACCCCCTCAAGCTAGTGTTCAGTAGTCGCTCTCTCTGTTCTTTGTGCAGCACCCCCAAGATCGTATTCAGTAGCCACGGTCTTTCCTGTGTGCAGTTCCACCTAGCAGGTGTTCAGTAGCTGTGGTCTCTCCTATGTCCACCCCCCCTTCTCCAGCTGGTGTTTAGTAGCCATTCATGGGTTCATAGATGTTCATGTTTGGATGGCACACTGAGTACTTCATCATTTATTTTATTTTTTTATCGGCATGCCATACAAAAGAGGTTGCCTACCTCTGGTCTAGCATTTCATATCTATGTCCTTGCTATTGTCTGAAACCTGGCAGTGTGACAACTGATTCATTAGTGCTCTATAGATCTGATGTCGCAAATTTGGCAGATTGGCGTCTGATTTTCCCAAGTTCACAATAACCTATGTTTATTTCCAATTTACTAAAATTGTGTAATTGACCATTGAGAATGATGAAACAATAGTCATGTGTTAGCTCGGCGAGTGCATGTATCTTTTGCTTAATGGCATATTGGCAGGCTGGCACGCTTCATGTGGTGTTCGGATTTTGCCAGTATTGAATACGTAGTTTGGAGGTGGCTGTCCATGCATTTCCTCCTCTGATTTAAATGATTAGCAGGCTGCAGACTTTCTGCTGTCCCTGTCTGGGCCCAATTAGAGCAACAAATGAAGCTTAATGGAAGCATGGAGATGCGTGTCACATCCATGTAATGCACTGATCATCTGAATCCTAAGACACCAGTCTCCTGACTGCTTGCTGTCATGAAAGCCTGGAACAGATTGCACTGTATCATCATTACTCAGAATAAATAATATGAAAGGGAACATTATGCTATGTAAAGATCCAGTTAAACAAGGTAATGCATATCTCCCAACTATCCCAGATTCAGCGGGACATTCCCGGATTCCAGGCGGTGTCCTGCTGTTCTGGGTGGCCAGTGGTATGTCCCGGTTCCAACTGTATCTGCATCTTGAGGATGCTAATACAGTTGAACCCAATGCTGAAGCAAGGAGCCGTCAGGTCTCTGCTCCAGCATTCAACTATAGAGTCCCGTGCCAGAACTGCGCAAGCTCTCTGGCCGGGGACTCCTGTCTTGGGAATGCGCTCGACATCAGTCATAGTCAGTGGCTCCTCCAGAAGCGGAATCCGCGGCCAGAGTGTTGCCGATATTCTGGCCGGGGATTCTGCTCCTGGAGAAGCTCCTGGCGTCACTATCCATACATGAATAGTGACATCAGGTGCTCTTCCTGAAGCAGAATCCCCGGCCAGAGTGTTGCCGACGCTCATGTGCACTGTGGCATGGGCACTGTGGCACCATATGGGCACCATCTACATGGGCACTGTGGAAAAAAATATGCAAACAGTTTTCATCTCTAAGTAAGAATACTGTGCGATGTCAGGCAATATCTCACTGCAGATGGACTCTGTTATTAGCTGGAGAACTAGAGACGGCTATTTGTCTTTTGGACCTCATAAGCACAGCTTCTGGTTAGCTATGTAATTCAAGATGATCGGTTATTAAAAAAAAATATTTCCTTTAAAGGGGCAACATCTAACCTGAAACTGTTATCTATGGATAACCTATCATCAGTATATTAACGGTGGGAGTCCGAAACCCGGACCCCGCCCAGGTCAGCTAATCCGGCTGCCTCAGGGCACTGGATGTCCATGCCAGAAGCAGATGGCTCCGGTCACAGAATATCGAGCTGCAGTACTGAAGTATTCAAGTGAATAAGAGCAGAGTTGCAGGTCTGCAGCATGGCCGCTATGCAGTGTACAGAGCCATCTGCTTCCGACTCTGAACACTGCATAGTATCCGGTGCTCGGAGGCACAGCTGATTGGTGCGGGGTTCGATTGTCGGACCCCAACGGATCAATATACTGATGACCTATCCTGTGGATACGTCACCAGTTGGCCATGCCCGGACAACCCCTTTACGGCCACTTTCACACTGCAGCATTTTGGTCAGTATTTTGCATCTGTATCTGTAAGCCAAAACCAGGGGTCGGTCCAAATCAGGGTGCCAGATGTTCAAATCTTTCCATTATACTTTTTCTTTGTGTAGGATCCACTCCTGGTTATGGCTTACAAATACTGATGCAAAATGCAGTCACGTAAAAGTGTCCTTGGTTGACAATTGGGGAAAGGAAGTGCAACTTTTGTTTGTGTCACACACATTTATGTATCCAAAGCCATCGTAATTTAGGCACAAGGGCAATCTTAGTTCTCTCATTACTATAGATTGGACAATCCGATCTTGGTTTGCTAGTTTTACACTATGAGGATTTCATGAACTGAATGTTATGTCCTGTATGTATGGTTACAATATTGAGCTGTTAGATATTAATATAGTATATCTGCTCTGTCTTCTTTTAAAGGTCATCACAACAGGGATCAGTCTTGCCCTAACCTCTATGCAGGACCAGTGTGAAAATCTTCAGAATAGTTTAAACCTCACAGGTGAGTCATAAAACGTTCAACCAGGGAATCGTGATAATTCATGTCTGGGCTCTAGAGAGTGGTTATGTTTTTTACATTAACACAGTTAGAAGGATCTAAGCTAGATTTAGGTAATAGATAACAAAGCTGCCGCTCAGGGTGCCGGTGTGTGTTCATGTTGTTTATGAGCGTCTAACACATTTGACAATGAAACCCTGATTTATCTGCTAAGAATTGTGAACATGAGCTAATTATATAATGAGAGGTAAAAAAAAGTGCAGTCATAGGAAATGGCAGTTCTTTTATTGCACCTCATATCATTGCTTTCACACCCATTGAAAACACATTCAAAACATACTAGATGCAAGTGTTGGTATTCGATGTCTGGAAGTGTCATATATTTATAGTAAATGATTTAAAAACCCAAAAGATCTAGAAATGATAAAAAAAAATGAACAAAAAAAAAATCTAGAAAAAACCTCTGTATGACTACGTAGACAAAAATATGTGGACAGCTAAAGTTTACATCTATGAGCATTTTGAGCATCTTTATTTAAAAAAAATACATGGAGTTTGCACCCACTCTCTGCCATTCCTAGTCTGTATGTGCCCCTACACGAGCTGCCGCCGTTCTGGGAACGCCTTCCACTAAATTTTAGAACATAGTCCAAACAATGAAAAACTGTACTAGACCAATACTGCTAATCTGCCAATCTTTACAGTTGACTTTACATGTTTGGGCAGTAAGAATTCTCCTGGCATGTGACAAAGCCACAATCCTCCGTCAAACTTCCAGGTGGTAAAGCAAGACTCACCACGTCAGTGAACGTTTCCACAGCGCTCCAGCTATTTGCCATTATTCATAGAGATCTCAAGCTTATGGTGAGCTGATCAGCCATGGAGACCTAATCCATGGAGCCCATGTGGAACATTTCATATGCTGCTATTGTTTCCAGAGGCAGTGAGTGTTCTGGATTGTAATCACCTGGATACAAGGCGGTCTATAGTTTATTGGGTACCACCAGAAAGCCAGGAATGACCCCTACACTAGAAACTGAACTGCAGGAATGCAACAAAATAACTTTTGTTTACTTGAGCAGCAACAAAGGGATCCATAATATTGTTATATAGCAAATCTACTGCACAAAAGTAAACCCACTTAGTAATGCTATATAGCTAACATAATGACTCCCCTTGCCCTTAGCCCCCCAAAAATTCCTGAGCCAGAGAGGCCTTCTTTAGATTGTAGATCCTGTACCAGTTTCTGTGGCTAGTTACATCCATGGATTATTGGCAGATTATACAAATCTGGCAAAAAATATATATCTGTCTATTGGTGCCATTACTGTAACACTGATGCATGAAGACATTACTGTAATACTTTACCTCATGTAGAAATTGCACATTTTTTTTAAACTTTTTTGTACTGGATCCACTTTAGGCTTTCTATCAATAAAATTACATCTGGTCATTACCACAACCATTGCATGCTAAACGCCTTTCTGTTGACATTGTTCACTTGCGCACTTTCTACAAATAATTTTCAGACTGTGAAATGGACTCATTTTGTATTGACATTTAATAGTTACTTCCATTGTTTCTTTACAGGTCTAGCCTGCAATATGTCCATTGATATGATTGGAACATGCTGGCCACGCACACCAGCTGGACTATTGTTGGCCAGACCCTGCCCGGAATATTTCCAAGGCGTACAGTACAATACGACTGGTAAGACATTTCAGTTATGAAAATCTAGCAGAGAAAAATAGAGAAAAAAAAAATGAAGGATGATTGGGAAGAAATTGTAATAAGACAGAAATGATAGATTATAAAGAATGGCAAAATATAGAAAATGTCCTATGTGTTAGCATTTATGTATATGAAATCACATATTCTTTAATATCCGTAAGAATAACCCTTGTCCATGTGCCCTATTAGGGCATAATGACATCATAGAGGGGGTCCCCTACTCAGGACCCCCTATTTTTAATTCTGTCAGTGGTTCTTGTTCTGGTGGACTTGGCTCAGCCACGATTTACATGAATGGTAATTCATTTGAATGGCTGTCATGTAATTAATCGAATTCACTTGGTGTGAGTCCGATTGCTGGGACTTCCACCGATCGCTAGAAGGAGTTATGAATTTCTCAGTATTTTTCTACTAATTTATTAATAGTGCAGTATCAGAGCGGGGCTATGGGAATGCTTTTTAATTTTGACTATTTAGACACATCAGTATTTCAAAAAAATAAACATGAGCACAGTTTGGCCTAAATTATATCAATGTTTTTAAATAAATAAGAAATATATGAAATAGGAACCAACTGTGAAGTGAATCATGTCGGTTACATCAATGAATTAATAAATTTGACTCTGTGGTTATGTCCTACAAGTGTTGGGCATTAGGCCAATGGTATTAAGATTTCCAGCAGTGTTTAAGATCATTGACTCTAAAGCTGACAAATTCATACAGTGAATTAGTATTTTATTAGGCAGCAGAGTAGATGATGAAATAATATAAAACCACGTTCCTCACCTTGTTCAACCATGAGCAATATTATATCTGGGAATCAGCTGCAGTTGCTTTACAGTTCTGTCAAATGAAGAAAGGAACTATTACCATTAAGAAATATGACAGGTATAGGGGCATGTTTCCTCTCATCTGTACCACCACGCATGCTGCTACTTCCTCCCTCGATTATGTCGTCTAACTACATTGGCCAGAAGCCTACCTGGCAAGTTGTCCACTGGAGAGCCATCAATACCTATAATTCAATGTAACTATTTTGTGGGCTCCCAATGCTCAACTGTATTATTTAACTGCTTATGGCTTCCCTGATATTGGCCGTCAAGAGAGCTGACAGAATGAGGGAGAGGTAAGTGTGATTACACAAAGACTTAAAGCGACCCTCCGGTCTCAGGACAAAATGATAAATGTGATGGTGTATATAGAGTAATATTACCTGGTGCCCTCCAGTTGTGACCCTCTGTCGTGGATCTGTTGTTTTAAGGGTCCCCTCTGTGTTTCCTCAAGATGGCTGCAGCGCTTCTCAGACGGAGTCTAGGACAACCCCTCTGTACTCTAATTGGACAGAACCGCTCACGTGGGAGTGTCTCAGACTTATAGTCTAAGAAGCGCTGCAGCCACTTTAGAGTAGCACAGAGGGGACCGTAAATCGGCAGATCGATGGTAGAGGGGCACAAATGAAGAGCACCAGGCAATATTACTCCATATACACCATCATATTTAAAATGTTGTCCCTGGACCGGAGAGTCGCTTTAAGGGTTTTGTGCTTGATCAGTGGACAATTATATGAGCCCCATAGGAGCAAACATGGCTGACAGGAAGTAGTTTTTTTTTACATTGTAAGAAACTGAAGTCTAGAAAATAAAAATACCTGAGTTTACAATGGAAAGACTACAATGGAAAGTTACTAGATATCAGGATTCTGTAGCACAAGTTTTAATGTGACAAGTTTAAACAAGACTCTCTCAACGTATCTTTTAGGGACTTTTTGAGGTGCTCAAAGGCAGAGTTGCCTGCAAAATCCAGCGGTCACTGAGATTTCTACTGACCATTAAACTGTTACATGTGCTTAATTTGATTGCAGATCATTCATTACAGAGCATTGTGAATAAATGATGTATGAAAATACCCTCCACTGGAATATACACTTCATGTGCACTGTGTGAACCAGAAAACATAAAGTGTTTTACCATGGGTAAAGGCAGAAAAGGCAGTAAAAAAAAGTGACCCTCTCTTTGCCATTAATGTGCCAAGAGCAGAGGTTAATTCCCTTCCCCTGCAAGACACTGACATATAGTGCTTACATTTTTGTAATAGTTGAGCACTATATATAGTGGAATTTGAGCTTTGTTTGGCACTATTATGTAGATGCTGTGGACAGAATTATGTAATAGACAGAGGCTGAATGAAACTCTCCGTAAACAGCATGAAGTTTGTAGGTGGAGTAGTTGTTTAAAGGGGTTACCTGCTTTGGACAAACTTTTTTAAAGATTTGAGGTTCCTGGAAAACAAGCGGATAACAGGGGGTACTTTGTTTTGGGGGCTGAACAGCTTTGTAATTACTCAGAAGCAGAGGCGTAATTTAAAGCTTCTGGGCCCTAATGCAAAATCTATAACAGGGCCCCCACCTACCATATATAATTGATAACACTGGTGTATTTTTATGCGGCTGAGGGGCTTTTGGGCCCCCTCAGGCTCCAGGGCCCAGTTCTGAGCTATCTCTGTACCCCCTATAGCTACGCCCCTGCTAAGGACGCATTACACAACACCCAGCTATATCCATTGGCATTTCTTTAGCACATGGGGGACCCCCTCTGTCAGCTAAAATCCATTCGCACAGCTATATTTTCAATCTGTGTGGGGTCCGTATATTTCCTGATACAACAGTAGTGAGGTCCGATCAGAGGAACACAGGAAATCCTTACATTTCCAACCAAAAATGGGAGTGGATTAAGGAAAGGTGAGACAAATATTGAGCTTTTATGCTGTTTTCAGTGCAGTTTTTAACGCCAAAGCCAGGAGTGGATACCTAGTATCAGCCTTTCCTATGTACTGTTTCTTCCTTTTGTATCCACTCGGCTTTAGGTACAAACACTGCATTAAAAACTGTATCAAAACTGCACGCACATATCCAGCCAATCGAAAGTTTATCTTACTGTCACCAAATGGAATCTGCTACCTTTTTTTGTTGTTGCAGGGAATATATAGACCTCTTGCAGGTGAAAATACGACAAGGTGTTTTCTAAACCAGACAATTCAATATAAATATACAGTGTGACTATGCGCTGCCATGCCATGTTCAAAAGCTTTCTGATTTATACTGAAGGTAGATCCACGGACTCTGAAGCAGGAGAATAAATGTATAAATAAAATGCATATTTGACATCGGAAGTTTGTTAATGATATAAAATTGCCCAATGTCTTTTTTACTGTAGGTAACATCCAATGTTTCCCCATCTGTCTCTATAACATTGAATTAAACAGATGAATCCTATTATTGGAGACACTTCAGTCTTGCCTGACTGAGCTTTTGATTCTGCTAAAACATTATTTATCTTTATTACTGTGGCCTGTTACCGGCGCGGTCTTTGATGCCTGCAGCAATCTTCACTCATTCTGATGGCTGTGTGATTTGTGATGTGTCGGCAGTGGCTCACTTATCTGAAGCCTGATGAGCCAGTGGGGGGTGGATTAGATTTCCCTACTGTTTGGTGTCAGGGGCTACATCTGGCCTGCACCTGAAGCACACAATATCAGCTTCACGCGAGAAGGAGGCCCTCAATGGGTCATTGGTCTTCTCTATGTCACTAAAGGAATCAATCGTTGAGATGGTCACTGATGAAATGTTTCAATTTCTAGAAGGGGTCCTGATCAAGGACCCCCTTTACGAGCCTGCATTCACACAAGAGGGGCCCAGTATGTTATGATCGGGTGCTAGTTCCTGCACTGTAATGTACACTTTTGTCACGATGATCTTGTGGGTGCTGCCGGTGCACCCGTGAGATCCCGCTGCAACAACCAGGATCGGAGGTAACTTCGATACCGACAATTTAACCCCTTATATGCCACAGTAAATAGCAACCACATTCTTAAGATGTTTGTCAGAGGAGGGGCGATCATCACATCGACGACCCGCAACGCAATTGTAAGGCGCAGATGGGTTGCCATGGGAGTTGGGGGTCTTACAAAGGCCCCCAGTCCTGCCATGGCCTAATGAATTGTTTGTTACTTTACTACTAACAGACATTAATACTTTGGTATACTGAGTATACCAAAGCATTATATAACCGATCTGAAAATCACATTGTGAAGTCCCCTAGTGGGACTAAAAAAAAATGTATAAAATTTAGTTTAATAAAGTTTAATCAAAAGTCTAAGAATTTAAAAAACAAAACAAAAAAACAATTCCCATAAAAAGGATAAAAGTGTGAAAAATACACATATGTGGTATTGCCGCAATGGTTATAAACCGTATAATAAAGTAAACATTTTATTTAAACCGCACAGTGAAGAACGGCAGGATTATTTCTTTCTCAAAAAAAATAATAAAAGTTAATCAATAATCAATATTAGTGTTAAAAAAATAGTAAAGCACTTAAAAACTTTACATGTTTGGTATTGCCATAATCGTACCGACTAATGGTATAAAGATAACACATTATTTATGCAAAAAACAATTTTTTTCCCCATTTATCCCCTCAAAAAGTTAATAAAAGTTCATCAATAAGTTATATGTACCCCAAAATGGTGTCGTGGAAAAATACATATCATCCCACAAAAAGCTAGTCCTCACACATCTGCATAGACTGAAAAAGTTGTGGCTCTTGGAATAGGAGGATGAAAAAAAATTTGGTCCTTAAACAATGTTTTTTTTTTAAAATTTATGATTAAGCAACCTTCAAGTTTGGGCATTGAGGCAAATGATCGCAGTGACTGCTTAATATTACCAATGCTTTTTTCCACTACAGATTGAGGCAGATGTTTGCTACTGCATAGACTGTACTTCATATTTCTCAGGGGGAACGTTACTTTTATACTTGCTTTTATTTAAAGTCACGTTTTGTACAATACACATTCAGTACATAGCTTATGCTTCCGTCATGCCACATTCTTAAAATGAGGACACTCTTTCACATACAGTACTTGCCAGCATTTTATTTAATTTGAAGACCTGAAAACATCGATCATTGCTGTCTTTCACTCTCTACAATCCCTGTGGTGTCAGTGTATCATTTATTTTACATTATGACTAGTCCTCTTCAATATTTTTATTACTATCCCTCAGAGACCATGTCAAGCAAATCTAGGGAATTTAAAAAAAAAAAATGCATGTTGGCTATTTATGACATGGACCCCCTTTTAGTTTGTGGGTGCAGTCTGTTGAGTATCTGCCCAGGTAAAGCTGTCCTGGTCAACATCACTGTACTAAACAGGTACTGATATTGTGAAGTGCTCCTACGGGTGACAATTTGGCACCACACTGAGGCTATGGAGCCACGGGGAAACATTTATTTATAAACTGATATACTAGGTACGAGCACATACAGCCATTCCCTAATATATATCTATTATCAGAGTCAATCTCCTTAGGCCCTGTTCACACAGCATGTACCTGAGGAGTATTTTTTTGGTGCGTTTTACGCACCGAAATATGCAATAAAAAACGCTTGATTTAAGCCTCCCATTGACATCAAGTGGAAAGCGTGCCATTAGTGAATACAACATGCTTTTTATTACGCAAGCGTATTGACTCTGGACTTGATATAACACAGTGGACCAACACTGCTGCTCAGTGTCCAAAGTCCTGTTCTCAAATGAAAGTAAATTTTCCATTTCATTTGGAAATCTCGGTCCCAGAGTCTGGAGGAAGAGTGGAGAGCCATCAATCCAAGTTGCTTGCGGTCCAGTGTGAAGTTTCCACAGTCAGTGATTTTTTGGGGGCCGTGTCATCTGCTGGTGTTGGTCCACTGTGTTATATCAAGTCCAGAGTCAGCGCAGCGTCTACCAGGAAACTTTCGAGCACTTCATGCTTCCCTCTGATGACAAGCTTTATGGAGATGCGGATTTCATTTTCCAGCAGGACTTGGCACCTGCCCACACTGCCAAAAGTACCAATACCTGGTTTAATAACGACAATATCACTGTGCTTGATTAGCCAGCAAACTCGCCTGACCTAAACCCCATAGAGAATCTATAGGGTATTGTCAAGAGGAAGATGAGACACCGGACCCAACAATGCAGACGAGCTGAAGGCCGGTATCAAAGCAACCTGGGCTTCCATAACACCTCAGCAGTGCCACAGGCTGATCGCCCCCATGCCACGCCGCATTGATAACACCTCAGCAGTGCCACAGGCTGATCGCCCCCATGCCATGCCGCATTGATAACACCTCAGCAGTGCCACAGGCTATATTGCTCTTATTGTGTATTGTATATGTACTAGCAGGCCTGACCGCAGCGAGGTCCACGTAATGGTACGTATGTTCGCACACTGAGTCAAAAACGGCTGAAAATTACGAAGCGATCTAGATGTTTTTGGAGCTGTTTTTCCATTGACACAATGAAGAACAGCTCCAAAAACGGCTCAAGACGTGACATGCTCCTTCTGTCTATGGGGCGTTATTTTACGCGCCGTTTTTTTTAAAAACTGCCCCGTCTGATCGAAACTCAGTTTTTCCTATTAAATTCAATGGGCAGATGTTTGTAGGCATTTAGCTACCGTTTTTTTAGCCGTATTTCAGGACATTTACGCCCGGAAATACACCTGAAAACATAGCGTGTGAACATACCCTAATTTGTGTAGGGAAATCCAGCTTGTGGTATATTGAAGAATAGTGCTGTCATTTGTTCGGAAGGGTTTCAGGTGGGTGCAAATACTTATGGTTGTGACCTCCCTTTGCCAATCAGTACTGTTGCCAGAATCTACAGCAGGTAGAGCGCCATTTCATTATAGAAAAAAATGGATGTACACAAATGAAATCCAGCAGTCACATGAAAGCCTATGAAATGTGATTAAAATAAATAATTACATTGAGTCGCAGCTGCGGTACAATGTCCAAAGTAAAGAATATGAAATAAAATGGAATACATTACACAGTACTTTTCATACAGACATTTGCTCCAGGATAAAATAGGACATGGGCCAGCTGAGTCCTGAGATGCTCATTCAGCAATAGTCCTATAAATCCGCAGAAATGTATAAGTAAGATTAAAATATAAAATTACATGAACATTAGAACTAGAATGGGTGGACAAGTCTTTGTAGAAGATTTCGATACATTTAAAGGTTATGTACAACTTTACAATTTATTTTTTAAATAAAATTGTCCATCAGTGTGATTGGTGCAACGTCCTAAATACATTTTATTCAAATTTCTTTTAACTTTTTGAGACACAGCTGCTTGATATCCTGTATACAGAACCGCTGAATCCTGTATCGGTCAGATCAGCAGCACTGACTGGTTCAGTTTCAGCGGGTCCTGCATGTCTCTGACATCTAACTTAGATGTGATCGACTACAGGTGGATCCTGCGTGTCAGAGACAACGCAGGACCCGCTGACACAGAAATCGTCAGTCCCGCTGAACTGACCGATTCAAGCCTCAGCGCTAGATGCAGCTGCTTTGTATACACAATACAAAGCAGCAATATCTCAAAAAGTAAAAATAATTTTTAATAAAAAAGTATTTAGGAAGTTGCACCAATCACACGGATGCACAATTTAAAATATATATATAAAAGATTTCAACGATGTACATAACCTTTAGGCCTTATTTACACGAACGTGTGTCATCAGTGTTTGGTGCGTGTCTGCGCTATTTTTGCGCATATGGCATCCTTATGTCACGTGGTTTTGACGTATGCAAAATGAAATGAAGGAGGTGGTTTACTTTTTCTCCATTTCTTGAGCAACTATTGCGCGAATCACGCACAGCACACGGATGTGCGTCCGTGTGATGTCCATGATTTTCAATGGGTGCATGATGCGCAAAAAACGCTCAAGTATAGGACATGCAGTGAGTTTCACGCAGCGGACACACGCTGCGTGAAAAACACGGAATGCCTGAATGGCCCCATTGACTTACATAGGTCCGCGCGATATGCGTGATTTTCACACGCGTATCACGGACGTGAAATACGCTTGTGTAAATGAGGCCTTAAGGTGTTAGCTGCTTTCGCTGTTGTCATTTTGATGTCAATATTCCCAGAAAGTGGTGCCCGGACATACTGGAATTTGGTACAATTATTACATATTATTGTACTGCTTTGTATTGAGTGGGCTTGGGGGGGGGGGGGGGAGCTCTCAAAGTCATAGGCATAACTATAGGGAGTGTAGAGGTAAGTCACACCCAGGCCCTGTTGCATGAAGAGGCCCAACTGCACCTCTGCCACATAAGAAAACACCAGTACTATACATAGGACATGATAGTTGGAGGCCCTTTTACATATTTTACATAGGGGCCCAGAAGTTTAAAGTTCCGCCTCTGCTCAAGGTCCTAACAGTCATCTATTGTAGTATTGTAAAGTCTAATGCCCTACTGGTTTGATTACCAAGCTTGTCTGTGAATATGTATTGGAAGAACACAAGGACATTTCTTCTTTTAAAACATAGTGGGGTTTCAGAGGACATCCATTGGCGTCTGCATTTAATTAAATAAAGTCTACGCTATAAAACGTCCCATAAATGTTAAAATAGTAAATATACCTAGCAAAAAAGTCTATTATGGAGTGACATGACATGGAAGAAATTTGGGAACAATTTGTTTATGTTTCCGCTTTGGACAATTATTTGTTGTTAAGGGGGCCCAAAATATTTTTTGACCCCAAAAATAAGCTGATCACAGGAGGTCTTTCTTCTAGGAAGCACCAGTGATCAGCTGTCATCTGCAGGACCTGGAAGAAAGTATTCAGTTCCCCTGCAGCGCCACCACAGGGGAAATGAAGCATTACATGGTACCCATTGAAAGTAGTGGCCTGACTGTGGACATGTTAGGTCCTCCAGAGTGAGAGACATTATTTTTTGCTGCTTTCCTCTCTGGTTAATTGATGGAGGTTGTGAATGAGGAACTCCCCTCTATTAATGAAGGATATTAATAAGGTATTTCAAACTGATTTCCTTAACCAGATAACCCCTTTTAAGTGGGTTTTTTTTATTCACGTCTTGCTCTTCTAACTATGCACATGTCTGATTGTTTTTGAATGTGATTCTTTATGTTTGAAAGAACCCTTGACCCAAAGAAAATGAGACAACATGCTCCTCATTCCACAACTCAATCTTCAAACCACAAGCAAAATGCATTTGTCTGTAAGTAATGAGAAACCGAGGCAGGCTGAAAACCAATTATATTCTTATATATACACACCACTGCAGTGTATTAAATATGTCTTGTGTAGTGTGCAATACTGAAAAAGTTTTCTGCGCATAATAGAGATAACCACGCTAGCGAAATACAAATCAGCTCCGTAATATGCTGATGGTTAATCTGTCCAGCAAAGGATTCCGAGACAGTCTCATAGGGAGAGAATTGATTATGTTGTCGTTACAAGGGCATTGTGAAGTATTGGGAGGAGAAGGGTCATCTGTGGCAAGAGTCATCAAACCTGTATTCGTAAATAGTACTTCTCCCCCCCCCCCCCCCCCACCCCCCGTGGCCTTTCCGCTCAGCCAGCACTTAGCTTCTTGCTCATGCAGCCTGCAAAGTGCTGGAGCCAGCGTGGGCCGTGGGAATGTCACAACATCAATCTTCTCCCCTCTACAAGAACCCGCAGGTCCTTGAATGCAGAAGGTGACAACAGCAAGGGTGACAGCTAACTCGAGGGAAGAGCAGACCCTGCATAGAAAGCAGAGTCACTTTGTGTTATGATCTGGCAGTTACCTGTTCTCTGCTGGAGTAACACAGTCCTAAAAGGAGCTGGAGACATTAGCAGAGATTTACTGCAGACCCAGCAATGTCTACCCAGTAAAACAATACTAGGCTTGTTGAGATCCAGCGCTAATGATCCCAGAATCTACTGATGTAAAGGCACTAAATATCTGCAGTGCAATGCAGGCTTAATTCTTCTCAATAATCCTCAGGCTACAAATTAAAACAAAACTGTAAGGTCCCATGCACACGACCGTATTTTTCATCCGTAATTACGGACCCATTCATTTCTATGGGCCACGGAAACCTTTTCGGATTTTTAGGGATGGGCGTCCGTGCCGTAGAAATGATAGAACATGTGCTTTTTTTTACGGTAATTCTGGCATGGACTCTCCATAGAGGTCTATGGGCGCTTCCGTAATTAGGGACGGCTACGGATGTGCATCCGTAATTATGGAAGCGTTGCTACGCAACACCAGGTGATTACTCTAGATTCCTCCCTGTTTTTTAGTGGATCTGTAAATACGGATGCATTACGGATGCAATACGGACCGTATTTATGGACACCCTTTTGTTTATGCGGATGGTTTACAGATGACTATAAATGACTACGGATGGATGAAAAATACGGTCGTGTGCATGGGGCCTTATGTCTCAGTATTAGGCCTTATTCAGATTAGAATCTTAATCGTCCATTTTAACAACTGACAGCCCTATGACCTATGCAATTCAATAGGGCTATTCATGCATCTTTTTTTTTTACACGGATCGTGTGTCCATTGCAAGACACTTACTGCATGTCCTATACTGGTCTGTTTTTGCGGACCAGACTCGGCCATTAAAGTTTATGGATGCCTAAAAAAATAGAGAGTATACGGTTGACATCTGTGTGCTGTCCATCTTTCACTCATCAGTTGCTAAAGAAATGCAGAGGAAAAAAGAAAGGTGAAACCAGGAAGTGCTTGCAGAGGAAAACACGGACAGGAAAAATGTATGACACACATGAAAACCATACTGACACAACACGGACAGTCATATGCATGAAAAACGGCCCGTTTTTTGTGGACACGCTCGTGTAAATAAAGTCTTATTATTGGAGATTGCAATTTTATTGGTCAAATTAACAATATCACAACTAGTTTTTTTTTTTTTAATGGACAGTTTATATGTTT